>NC_079439.1:11686343-11808843 GCF_903798145.1 Danio aesculapii
AAATTCTAAATTCTTATTTTTAAATAACTAATTTCAACACATTCATTTGATTGTGGGTAATTTCTGATGTATTATTTATATATATTTAGTTTGATTAAGACAGAAGACAAATGAAAGCCAATATACTTATAAAAATAAATAAATAAATAAATAAATTATATATATATATATATATATATATATATATATATATATATATATATATATATATATATATATATATATATATATATATATATATATATATATAGGCGACGCACCACACAGTGCCATGCATTTTAGAATTCTAAATATAGATTCTATCAGGGTACGCACAACTGTGCTGCAAGTCGGCGGCTGTCCACAGTGCCCAGCTACGACTCAGGACACTGTTCATATTTCTGCCACGCCACAGAACGGCATCTGAATAGTTTTATTTTAAATAATATGCCAATGTTAAGTGGGTCGCACACCAGCCGCACCACTTAGCACTGTGCATATGACAGTTGGAAGTAACGCACACCAGACGTACATAAAAAATAATTCCATTTTATATATATATATATATATATATATATATATATATATATATATATATATATATACACATACATATATACATACATATATATACATATATATATATATATATATATATATATATATATATATATATATACATATATATATATATATATATATATATATATATATATATATATATATATATATATATATATATATATAAGCTAAGCTAAGCTAAGCTAATGATAAGTGTATCCACATAAAGCTTGAAATCTGTACTTTTAAATGAACCAAGAGCACTTGAAAACAAAAGTTTTTTGGCTTTGCAATCTGTATAAAACCAACACGAGGTACGGTCCTTAGTTTCTACCACGCATCACATGGCAGGGATGATAATGTGTAACAGGTCCATAAATGAGGTTGGGGATGTGATCTCGTTACTTTTAAGTGCATGTGCGCATTAGCTGGGGCAACATGAAAATATGCCAATTTTGTTTGATTTGGATGTTTAGAAACTAAACTTATGAGACCAATGTCGTTTATTTTTATTGGTGGTTTCAAATATGTAATGTAATCGTAAGCTTGACAAACAGTTTTGAATTTGATGTTTCCACATTCAGACAGAATGCCCGAGCATATACTGTCCCAGAGGCGTTTCAAAGATGGCCACCGAGTGAAATGACTTGCCTTAAAGGGACTTTGGTATTGGTCAATATGTTGAATGAAGCCCTGCTTACTAGTACAGGAGCCAATCATCAACCACTATAGAATGATGATTCTCTGGGGAAGAAGCTCAGACCAGACGTGTGCTTTTACAAAAGTTTTTGTGGTCAACAAACACACTGGAATCTTAGCGAATACTTACTTCACAGACATAAGAAATATATCCACATAAAGCTTGAAATCTGTACTTTTGAATGCACCAAGTGCACTTGAAAACAATCTGTATGAAACGAACAGGAGGTATAGTCCGTCCTGTCAGACGCACATCACATGAGTGCAATTACTCAAACGGCCACAAACTTGTAAACAAAGAGTCGCTGTCATTTCTGAAGGAGATTCGCCACCAAGACCGAGTTGTAAATAAATAACTTCAGAAGACCAGCGTGATCTGATGAAGCATTGTCCAGAGGATGATAAAGTGTAGAATGGCTATAAATGAGGTTGGTGTTGTGATCTCGTTCCTGTCGAGTGTGCATGAGCATTAACTCAGGCAACCTGAAAAAATGCCAATTTTGTTTGACATTTGACATTTAGAAATGATACTTATGAGACGGATGTTGTTTAATTTTATTGGTGATTCCAAGTATGTAATGTAACCGTACGCTTGGCAAACAGTTTTGGAGAATTTGATATTGTCCCCACTCAGAAAGGGGCGCTTTAAATATGGCCGCAGAGTGAAATGACTTGACTTGCCTTAAAGGGACTTTGATACTCTGCAGGTGGTCATAATGTTTTGGCTCATTGGAAATCACAGAAAGAGAGAAACAGAGAGTCCTACCTTCTTAGAGTGTGTTTAACCGTGTCTAGATTGTGCGACGCCACCATGACATTCACTTTCTTATTGCGCTGGATCTCCTCCAGCACGTAATCCAGACACCTGAAAGACACCAAAGCGCTCATGATTCACCCTGCCTTTGCTCTGCGCTTTCAGCCAACATTTTAACTTGACTGTTGACCGCCAAACACAAAGGCTTCTGAAAAGATCTGATTTATTTTGAAAGCTGTCAGAAATGTGCCTTAATCATAAGAGGCTTACCTACGGCGAGATAAGCCCAGAGTCTAGATAAATCTCTGTTCTGTCAGCACATGCAGCGTCTGAATAAAGCACAGTTCAGGCTAAGTAAGATGTTCCGATAAGGACCTGTATGTCACACGAGTATCTTACCACTACTGATCTGGACTCACAAGCTACTTGACCATGTCAGCTTGCTGCTTAAAGACAAGCATAGGAAATCTGATTGCAGACTTTAATTCCACAGATGGGAAATTTTAGCTTAATTATTGGTTTTGACACATAATGTTGTCCAACTAGATGACTTTTAAGACATTGATAAGCAAGTGGTTAAAAAAAGAGGGCACAAAATGGTGTAAAGAGCATTTAAGACATGACCAAGGTACGCAAGTTTCTCTTCTTCAACTAATTCAACACTATTTTGAATTGTGAAAGTCATTTTTATTGAAAAAAAAAAATAAAAAATCAAACCATGTTTCCATTGGCCTGGAAACTAAAGTTTTAAAGTGTGAATTCTAGACTCTAATAAAATAAAATAAAATTAAATAAAATTAAATTAAAACATTTAAAAAAATTAAATATAGAAAATATTTTATAAAAACAAAAAAATGAAATACAAACTAAAAATTAATTTATTCATTTACATTAATTAATTAGTGATTGATCGATCAAGTTTTGGTCAAGTTGTAATTTTCAAACCCATAACAATCCGACACCAACATCTCAATTACAGTGCACGTACATTTAATCTTAGTTTGTGCTTTTGTTTTGTTTTTGTTTGCTTTTCCCCCATTTTGTAAAGTTGTCTTCTTTTTCTTTTTCATGTCTTACTTTGTCTTTCGTCAAAAAACAAAACAAAAACTTGTAATTTCGTCAAACTAAACTACTTTGGTACCAAAATGTGTATTGCAATTGCAGTTGAAATTAGCCTTCTGACTATATTTCATACCAAATAACTCAATAACAAAATACAAATACAAAAATACAAACATAAAAACCTTTGCAGATTTATTTTGCTATGTTTTCCATGTAAAATTGTTTGATATTCACCATTGTATACTGAATGATGTAATCTAGACGTCAACTTTGCACAAAAGACGACATTCACTTGCTTCAATTTATGTTAAAATGTATTAATTTTAAATACAGGGTTCATACACATTTGTACTACTAAAATTCCAAGACTTTTCCAGAACTTTCAAGTACATTTTCATGACTTAATGTTTATGTAATGTCTACATATACATGGTAAATAATAAGAAAAACAATGATGTTTAAATGTATTACAGTTTATCATAGAACACGCAACAATCTATATTGTTTAAATTTGTTTTTATATCTATGTCAAATAGATTTTGATAATGCTTACACAGCACTAACAATGTGAGAGCAAATGTTTGGCCAAGGACAGAAAAGTAAAGACAACTTAACTATATTCAGGTTAGGGCTGCACAATTAATCGTTTCAGCATCGATATCGCAATGTGTGCATCCGCAATAGTCACACCGCAGGATATGCAATGTTAGGATTATAATTTAATATAGAGTTTTATAATAATGGAGTAAAAGTTCATAATATGCATGCATTTTCAATGAGAAAATTTTTTAAATAACACAAAAAGAATTTGATTTAATAACTTCTATAGTATTGAAACAAGTAAAGGGTGAGTAAATAGTGAGTACATTTCAATCTTTGAGTAAACTGTCCCTTTAAGGCCTGCAACTGTGTGAACATTTCGAGTAAACGTTTAAAATATCCGGCCACGAGAATAACTTAAATAAATAACTTAAATATTTTTGTAACTTAAATAAAGATTAAATAATATACAATGAAGACTATGCAGTGATGATTATTGAATATCTGTACCTTAATACCTGAAAACTATAATTCACTTTTATCTTTACTATATTTTATTTATCTCTGCTTGTAATTTACTTGTATATTATTCGAGATTCACTCCTCTACAAAATCCCCCCAATCAATCCAAATAAATCTGTTAAATCAACTGGTGAAACTGTATTCACATCGCAATATAGTTGAAGTCAGAATTAATAGCCCACTAAATTATTAGGCCCATTGTTTATTTTTTTCCCCAATTTCTGTTTAACAGAGAAGATTTTTTCAACACATTTCTACACATAATAGTTTTAATAACTCATTTCTAATAACTGATTTATTTTATCTTTACCATGATGACAGTAAATAATATTTGACTAGATATTCTTCAAGACACTTCTACACAGCTTAAAGTGACATTTAAAGGCTTAACTAGGGTAATTAGGCAAGTTATTGTATATTGATGGTTTGTTCTGTTGACTATCGAAGAAATATATAGCTTAAAGGGCAAATAATTTTGACCTTAAAATGGTGTTTAAAAAATTAAAAACTGCTTTTATTCTAGCCGAAATAAAACTTTCTCCAGAAGAAAAAATATTATCAGACACACTGTGAAAATTTCCTTGCTCTGTTAAACATCATTTGGGAAATATTGAAAATAGAAAAAAAAATTCAAAGGGGGGCTAATAATTCTGACTTCAACTGTACTTGTCAATTTGTGTTTTGTTTTGGTTTTCTTTTGATGTTATTATGTTGTAATGCATTGTGGGACCTCTTCGAAAACCAGATGGTACATCTCAGGGGGTTCATCCAAATAAATAAAATTCTAATTCAAAATATATTAACAAACTTAGTAAAACTCTTCTAAATGGCTATATTTGTTATACACAACATTTCACTAGCTGACAAAATGTCTAAAGGATTTTAGCAATTGCTCTTTGGTGAAAACAAAACACAAAAAGTTCTAAATGAATGATGGTAAGAGTGGAGTTTTACAGCTGAGAGACTAAAATTACTGGTTAATGATGTCGTAATAACAAGAAAAGGGATCTCATGAATAATAAATCTTCTTATGTTATCAAATGAATATTCATGAGCCAACGTTGTTCCATGATGTCTTGGGACTGAGATACAGTATCAAGCCAATGTTGCTCGCGTTTACATTATCTAATATTAATATAATCCAAAAATTGAGCCTGTAGACATTCACAGGGTTCAACAAATGTCAACTTCACTCACTCTCACTGACTAAAAAGCTGAGTTTTCATGACCTCTTCACCTTATTTTTTACATAAGAGCAGCATGGCCATTGTTTTGTTCACTTTCAATACTTTTTAAAGCCGTACAAAACAGCTTGTTATGCTGCTTGATGCTGTAAACTGTATGTTTTCTTATATTATTTGTATATGTATTGACAAACATGCTGGTTTGAAGCGCAAACAGTTTGACAGTCCGTTATGGTTAGTCATTTACACAAGTGAGTGAGTCTAACACAATATCAGAACAGAGTTTTCTTCCACTTGACGTAATTAATTCCTGTTTGACAAGTGGGAAAGAATACAATGTAGTACATGCTCAGAAACGTTTCATTTTAAATAAGCAAGCTCAGGTGCTTCTGGTGAAATGTCATGCCATTACAAACTCAACACTTTTAAGATCTGGTTTGTTTAAAATCAATGATCTTCACTGCCTGATTGCAGGGGCGTAGCAACCGAGGGGGACGGGGGGGATACATCTCCCTCACTTTTAGAGACAGACCATCTAGAAAACAGTTGATTAATAATTATATGAACGTATGATCTCATACTGCTGTCCCCCCACTTTTAAAATGTCCGCTACGTCCCTGCCTGATTGAGATATGATATGAAGTGGGTTTCACTCCAGAAAAGAAGCAATAAATTCCATTATTGCATGCCATGTCATTACTATAAATGACGTAAATTTATTTTACCACTGTTACGTTTCACGCATGTTTTGTTGTTTGTTTTGAGTTTTGCGTTCTCTTCTCTTTTCTGTTGTGTACTCTGTCCTGTTCTAGGTGTGCAACCATTGGTCGAGAAGGCTGTCAGTCACCATTATGATGCACCAATCGAGAGCTGGTCCGCCCTGTATAAAAGGCGTGTGCCTGCGCTGTTCAGCAGAAGCACTTGGCTCACCACCAAACACCTCACTTGTGTCGGCCAGACTGTTCATTCGTTTTTTTGTATAGTTTTGTTGCTGTTGTTGTGTAGTTTGTCTCGCGTTTAAGTGATCTATTTATTATATAAGCTTGTGCAGCTCAATGTAGTATTTATTGGGAAACCGAATCATCTTTATAAGAATTGGATTATCAGATAAGCTCATGTTTGCTAATGGCTAACAGTGTGTACTTTACGAGAACTGTAGTAATTTTGAGCACCATAGTTTTTTTTGTGTTAGCTAATTTATGGAGGAGTTGCCACATTTGTAATTATGTTTTGGAATAGGTAAGTAGTTAAGTTAAACATTGCATACGCTGAAGATTACGGTTTTGTTTCTGCATTTTTCTTTGGCTAGTTAGTTCAGTGGGTTGGGGTTTAGTTAGATCGTTTTGTTATATTTATTTCTTTGTTTTGGCAACACTCCTGTTTTTCATTTAATTCGGTTATTTAAAATTACATTCTAAATTCCTATATTCGTCGTTTGTTATGCTTTGTTTAATAAATTGCTAGTTTTTGTTTCACCCAGCACCATTAGAGACTCACTGAATGTTACGTCTCATCCAACTTAATAACTTAAACAACCACAGTATTTTCAATGGAGTTTTTGCACTTGCCTGCTGCTCCTGACGCGCTTGCATTTAAATGGATTTTTATCTCGTTTTATGATTGATCAACTAAATGAATGCTTAAGCCTATTTAACTGATTATATTTAAATTCACCTACATTAATGATGCTGTAAAATGCATTGTTTTGTTTTCAGAAATAAGTCAAAATAAAGTGAGTTTTTCCTTGACACAAGCTAAATAATCTGCCAATGGGGTAAGCAAAAAATAAATAATAATTTCCAATTTCAAAGCAAAAACAAGATTACTTTCCTTACCACATTGGCAGATTATTTAACTTGTTTTAAGAAAAAACTCACTTTATTTTGACATATTTATTCTGAAAACAATTAGGATGATATTTTTGGCATGTCTAGAAAAAGCTTCTTGATTAAAAAATTTGGTGACACTTTACTTGAAGGCATGTTCATAAGACTGTCATTAAAACTTTATAATCATGAATGTGAATACAATTTTATGCACGCTTATAACTGTCATTAAGTGTCATTCACTCAGTTACAGTATGACATTTTAAATGCTAAGATGACATTGCAAGACAACATAACTTGTCATAAACATAATTGTCATGCAGCATTATGATTGTGTTATGAATATCATAACAGCATCATTGATTCTTTTCTTTTGACCCCAACTACAGAGGTACAAGCTGAATTTGTCATTAAAATGTCAATGACACTGTTACAAATGATTTGACAGAGTAATGACACTTTTAATGAGACATTTTAATGACAAATACAGCTTGTTTCACAGAAAACGTGATCAGAAAAATATTCATGACAATTATAATGCCGGACGGCACCGTGGATCAGTGGTTAGCACTGTCGCCTCACAGAAAGAAAGTTGCTGGTTCGAGTCCCGGCTGGGCCAGTTGGCATTTCTGTGTGGAGTTTGCTTGTTCTACTCGTGTTGGCGTGGGTTTCCTCCGGATGCTCTGGTTTCCCCCGCAGTCCAAAGATATCCACTATAGGTGAATTGAATAAACTAAATTGTGTGAGTGTAAATGAGTGTGTAAGGGTGTTTCCCAGTACTGGGTTGCGGATGGAAAGGCATCCGCTGCGTAAAACATGCTGAAATAATTGGCATTTTATTCCACTGTGGCGACTTCTGACTAAGCCGAAGGAAAATTAATGAATGGCTGAATTATAATGCCTCATGGCAATCATGTTTATGACAAATTTATGACTAGTTATGTTGTCTTCTTAATGTCAAGTTGTCATGACAAGGACAAAAACAGGTTGTGATGCATTTGTTTACGTCAAGTTGTCAAAACAATGTCATCTTTGCATTTAAAATGACACATAATAACCAACCCAGGCTCATTCTGAAAACGTACGTCTATATATATTTCTGAAGACCATCAAATACGTCCCAGGAGCTATGCTTTTTTGGAGTTTTTGTTTTCGGGAATCCACCAGAGGCCGCTGTGCGTGCTTTTTGAGATCTCAAATTTCTCTCGCGAGTGCCATTTGTGCCTGCTCTTCACGCGTAAATCCACCAGAGGCCACTGTCAACTTACTGTTTGACTGATTTACTGACTGATCCACCCTCCCCCTTCCCTAAATCCAACTAATAGTATTTTAAAAAGCACAGATTGACCTGCCTACCCACTTCCCTAAACCCAACCAACCAATTTTAAAAGCAATTCAGAAAAAGAAAAGCCCTCGTCTGATTTGTACCCCATTCTCGCCTTGTTATTTACTGTTATTTTATTTTTTGGCTTCTGTTTTTGTCTTACCCACTTTCTGGAATAGTTTTTTTCACCGGACTCGAACCCCACCATCATGGTCATCTCCTTTCTGCGTCTCAGGTCCACTGATGTACATGGTGAGCTAACTGGACAAACTGGTAACAGCCGGAAAGTCGTCCATACGGAGGTAAGCGGTCAGCTGGTAAGCGCGAAAAAAAACGCCGTCATACCACACCGTAGCTTTCATTTATAAAATTAAATGCAACTATACAGTACGTACTTCTGGCTACATAATCCACGATCTCCAGAAATTTATATAGGGCTACGTTTTTAGAATGAGCCTATGTTGTTAAAAACAGTTGTTATAAACATGCAGAAAATCTCATTCCCATTATACATTTTCATGACAGTCTTATGAACATTATGAACGCTAAAGTGTAACCAAGAAGTTTGAATATATTTAGACTAGAAACTAGACAAAAACTCTAAGTAAGAAAAGCATTAGTTTTTTGCAGTGTGGGCTGGAAATGGGAGTCCATGTCCAGCCTGCGTCAGACTCTACAGCAACCAGCTGTGAGGGTTAGTCGAGTCTCTTGTGTGTTTTTTCCGCGAGTAGCTTTATTTGTTTGGTGTGGGTTGAGTGAGTGTTAATGGACCAATAAGAGCTTTCAGATGAGTCACTTATGAGGCTCCATTTCACTATCCGCTGCCTTAGAAAGCAGCAGCCTTTTTAGACAACAAGACAGCTCACTACCCTTCGCTGTGAAATACGACTTTAACGGTGAAATGCGCTGGGAGGAATTGAGAACGCTTCTTGCCTGTGGTACATTCTGTTAGTGGATTCGTAGTCAGGGTTGATGGGGTCTTCGTATCCAATCTCCGCCGCTCGGCTTCTCTCCTGGTACATGTAAGCCCCCCTCACCAACTTGGCAGCGAAACACCAGCCCTCCCTTCTGGAAAGCTCAACGTCCATGGACACATTATCGAATGCCTCCTGAGCACAGAGAATTCATTACGCTCTAGCAGATAACCTGATTTTAAATCCAACATTTTAGCAAATGAAGCTCTTTCGCCTTGCTCTTTGGAATTTGAGAAACATACATTCACTAGGCCTGTCATGATAACTATTTTTGTTGTATGATATATTGCACCAAAACATACTGTGACAAATGATATTTTTGTGATGATATTATAATATTAATGCCAGAATGACAATATAGTATGATCACAATGCAAGTACACCCAAAGAACACTATATAGAGATAGAGATGTTTCACAATCAGCTAAAATGTTGCAATTGTTTTTTTGTTTTTGCGATATACTGTACACTACCAGTCAAAAGTTTGGGGTCATATTTTTTTTTTTTTATGTTTTTTTTTTATTCCGTTCATCAAGGCAGCATTTATTAAATGTAAAAAAAAAATTGTTAAATGGTAAAATATATATTAAAATTTTAAATAACCGCTTTCTTATTATTTATAGTTTCAAATGAAATTATTACTGCAGTCATTATTGCTTTTATTACTATTACCATTAATAATAATAATAATAATAATAATAATAATAATAATAATAATAATAATAATAATAATAATAATAATAACAACAATAACAACAATAACAACAATATTAATAATGGGCGACGCGGTGGCACAGTAGGTAGTGCTGTTGCCTCACAGCAAGAAGGTCGCTGTTTGAGCCTCGGCTGGGTCAGTTGACGTTTCTGTGTGGAGTTTACATGTTCTCCCTGTGTTTGCGTTGGTTTCCTCCGGGTGTTCTGGTTTCCCCCACAGTCCAAAGACATGCGGTTAGGTGAATTTGGTAAGCTAAATTTGTCCATAGTGTATGAGTGTGAATAACTGTGTATGGCTGTTTCCCAGTGATGGCTTGCAGCTGAAAGGGCATCCACTGCATAAAACATATGCTGGATAAATTGGCGGTTCATTCCGCTGTGGTGACCCCAGATTAATAAAGGGACTAAGCCGAAAAGAAAATGAATGAATAATAATAATAATAATAATAATAATAATAATAATAATAATAATTCATATTAGAGTGATTTCTGAAGAATCATGTGACTGAGGACTGGACTAATGAAGCTGAAAATTCATTTGTAAAATCACTGGAATACATTTTTTTATTAAATGATAAACTACTTTTGAACAGTCATTCTACAGTGCAATTACATTTCACAATTTTAGAATTTATACTGTATTTTCAATTAAATAAAAGCAGTCTTGGTGAGCAGGAGAAGCTTATTTTAAAACATTTAAAAATCCTACTGACCCCAAACTTTTGACCAGACCCAATTATATATTGCATTACCAAAACCGATTGAGATCATATCCCGATAAGTCGATATATTAATTCAAGAGTTCAGACATAGATATTGCTTGATAATATAAGCTAGTTTGGCATGTTGTCCCGGGGGAAAACCCTGAACTCTGAGACAATTAAGCCCAGGGCTCCCGCCTGGTAGAAAAGCATGCAAGGGGGTTCGAGATCAGGTAGTTCTTGAGAGCTCCCACTGGTAAAAGATGAAAAAGAGGGAAGATGGGGTCTATGGGGGGTTTCTTCTGAAAACAAAGAAAAGGGAGTTGTTTTAGACAGGCCACCAATAGTGAGTTTGGATTAATCTAATTGGTTTGGCTCACTAATGATTGCGGATGGGAGATCAGCCGCGATCAATCATATCACGTGCTCCTCTTGAAATTAGTTTGTGAAACTTCACTTATTGTGACAGACCTTGAGACCCTTGTGAAAAGGGTCTATTTTATTTTTAAAACAATAAACACATTAAAAAAAACTGCTCAATTCTCTTCTAATGTTCATTCCGGATTTGTACTTTTTTCAATCTCTGTAATGGTTCATTAAAGGATTCAGTCTCTCTAAACTTTCACCTTTTAATATTTCATGAATCCACATGTGCATACTGCATGATTTGTATCTGCTCTATGAGACACTTTATAATATTAAGCTCAAAAATGCTTTGTTTATTATGCAGCGTCAAAAAGAAAATATCCATGTGTGAGCTGTGCATAAATTGTATACAGGTTCACAAAATTGGGCAGCCTGCATACAATATGTGCATACTTACCTGATGCTGAAATTAGCTGTTGATCAATTCACAGATCTTCATACAGTATACACTGTAAAAATATCTGTTAATTAACAGTTTCCATATTTTGTGTTTTCCGTATGTTTACAGTTGTGAATTACATTATGGGAGCTTGATCTCTTTTCTGTTGACTTTTGAGGTTGAAAATTCAACTTTACAGTTTAACAAAGTGACTTTATTGGCATTTTAGTAGTTTGAAATAATATAATGTATTAGAAATAACATATAGAGGAATAAGCAAAGTAACAGAAAAGGCACTGGCAGTTTATTACAAGGTTTTTGTATTTGGAATTTGCAACACAAACACAGACAATATATCACTTTAAACTATTAAAAATGTTAATAAAGGTCACTTTTCAAGGTTAAATGTTGTTGGAAGAAAGATTCAAAAACAAAAAGAAAAAAAGAAAAACATGAATCACAAAGTACGGAAAACTACGGTGACTGAGACACCGTTAACATGCTACAATTAAAAAAAAAAACACATGCAATTACAAAAACACAAGCAAATTAAGAAAAGATCTTCATCCATTTGACAGCACACATGCTGCAAATTCTCACAACACAAACACATTAAAAAAACATGTTGCATCTTCACAAAATGCAAACAAATGAATAAAACATGCAGCATCTTTTCACTATGCAAAAAATTGACGAAAAAACAATGCACTTTCTCACAACACTTACAAAAACAATAGAACACAATGAAAATGTTTCAAGGACACCCAAAAATGTGCTAGACACGGCTGTGACATGACTATCGTCTGCGATATTGCTCAGTGAAGTTGTTGGTGATCTTTGAAAGGTGAGTTTTTTGTTCGCTTATTTTAACATCCTGATTTCCTTGCCTTTTGTATTTTATTAGTCATATAACCGGGTCCATCACGCTTTGGGGTCCTCTTAAAACATTTCCGTTGTGTTGGGTGCTATTAGAAAGTGCAGCACATTTTCGTAATTTGTTTGCGTTGTAAGAAAATGCATCATGGTTTTATTAATTTGTTTGCGTTGTAAGAAAATGCATCATGGTTTTATTAATTTGTTTGCGTTGTAAGAAAATGCATCATGGTTTTATTAATTTGTTTGCGTTGTGAGAAAATGCATCATGGTTTTATTAATTTGTTTGCGTTGTGAGAAAATGCATCATGGTTTTATTAATTTGTTTGCGTTGTGAGAAAATGCATCATGGTTTTATTAATTTGTTTGCGTTGTGAGAAAATGTCACATCTTTTTTTAAAAATGTGTTTGTGTTGTGAGGATTTGCAGCACGTGTGCTGTCAAACAGATGAACCCCTTTTCTCACTTTGCAGGGTTTTTTGTAATTGCACGTGATTTCCTAAATTGCAGCATGTTAAGCTCTCTCGGCCACCATAGAAAACAGCTAATTTACAGATTGTTTTTTTACAGTGTACATAAAGTTTATACATAAAGTCAGAGCTAAACCTAACCGTATCCACAAAATATGAGATTCATAAAAAAGTTCAGCAACAAGTATTCCTAAATGCTAAACAAAAAGTGAAAATAATTGTGTTCTGCTGTATACAGCAATACTATATTTTGTGCAAGAAATCATAACACAGAGATTACGCACATGTGTGTTTAATTTACAATCTGGACTTCTATTCTTTCAGGATTAATGCCGACACAAAGATAGACTGCAAGCACAACAGTGATAGGTTTACATGGACACCAATAATACAATTTTAATACGATGAAGACAACACTCTGATTAAGAGTCTACCATGTAAACAGCGATTTTAGATTACCTGAATCCGACTAAAGTCATAATTGAACTAAACAAAAATTGAATTAAGACATGTGGAGTATGCCGATATTAGTCACATTAATGAAGTGTAGTACAGACATGTTAAATCTGCAATCAAACTATTACTGTCGTGTAGGACATTCGCTGCATTTTGCGACAGGATAGTCAATACACACACTGTTTGACACTATTCTCTGCACCTACCGAGTCAGTGAACGACCACAGACACCTACTTCACGAAAAAGTTTTGTTTTCCCATACTGCTTTCGGTATCAAATTCCATTAAAACAACACTCTTCCAGCAGTTCATACTCGCATCCAATACCTAATTTTTCATGGGGGGCATGTATGAAATGTTCCTGAATGAAAGTGCCCAACTGCAGTTAAAGTCAGCAAATTAAAAATAAAACACCCAAAATTACATGAAACTCCAGTGGAAATGTGGATAGTGTGGTGACGCAATGACATTGATCGAATCAAGGGCGTAGGTTTGCACATGACATTGGTGGAGACGGGTGAAATTATATATATATTGCTATTAATTGTTTAACTGCTATTAAAAATATTATTAATTAATCAATCCTCTCTTTATAAAATGTATTAAGCTAAATAAAATAGTCAGGTCTGTAGCCAAGGGAGGTCCGGGTGGTTTGAAAGACCAAAAGTTGGATTATTATTATTATTATTATTATTATTATGTTTGATTTTTTTTTTTTTTAAATGGCCAACTTCTGACTGAGGAAAATTAAATGTTCTGGCCAGCTTGTTATTTGCTTGTCAGCTCCAGTTTTTATTTAAAACAAGTTTTAATAGATTTCTAAACATAAATGTAATGATAGATGATAATAAGTTTGTATTTTAAATATAAGTATCTTTTTCATATTTCTTTATTCTAAATTTTCATTATTTATAAAACTGAAATATAAAACTTACAGTTTAAATGCACATGGACCTGTTAGTGTAATGTTAAAAGAATGTTTATTAATTGATAAAGAGAGAGTTTAATAAAGACTTCCATTTATTTTAGCCAAAATGTAAATGAAACATGTCTCAAATATCAGTATTGATAAAGGATGGAGCACAAGCTGTAGTTTTTCTGACAAACTGTTTCAAATTGCACATGCTACTCTGAGAGATTAGGAGAACTAGCAGGGATCATATACTTTTACATTTAGCTGTTTATTCTGCAGTTAGTTTTCAGGGCACGTTATGCACAGACAGACTACATCAGTCTGCTATAATGATGGACTGCATTAAAGTGGGAAAAACATGAGGAATAACGGCATTATCATGATGGACTCATTCAGTAGCGAACTAGAGTTTATGTGACTTACCCTATTCGTTGAAAAGAGCTCCTTATGTCCACCTTTTTCTGCTGCCGCTATTCTCACTTGCGTGTGTCACACCTTATTCTTTCACGGGAAATTCATCTACATGATTTTGGCGCTCGCTGCTTGTATCTTAAGCAACTACAGCCTCTCATGTGACAGCAGGGAAAGGCACAGCCAATCACAATGATTATATGTGTTTGGGGGCGGCGGTGCGACCCGAAGAGAGAATGTGATTTAACCCTTTCTGCATATCTAGTTTAATATTGACAGCGCAATTTTTTTTTAAGTTAATTAAATTATTGGTGGGGACATTTTAATAGTTGGCGGATATTGGTGGGGACGCGTCCCCTCCGTCCACCCTAAATCTACGCCCCTGAATTGAATTATGTGCTAGTCTTGTCGGGATCATGAAAGGAACATTTAAAAAGCAACTCATGTAAACAGCTTAATCATATTATTGTCTTATTCAGATTAAGGCATATCATTTGATTACTGATGTCCATGTAAACGTAGACATTGTTAAATGTCAGTTAAATGTCAGCTTTAATAACAGCATGGTTTTTATACAGCATCTCCAAGTAGATAAATCCCAGAATATCGTCATCTGATCCATGTTAACACCATTCATACGTGTCAGACATGCGTGTGTGTGCATGTGTGTGAGGCTCACTTTGAGGTAGCACTGATAGGTGTTGAAAACGACAGCTTTGTCTCTGTTGAAGCTTCTCTTCATCTCCACAGTGAGTCTGCTGATCGCAGGCTGGAAATACGTCTGTTCAGCATCCACCATCAGCCTGACACCATTTTCCACCGCATGCTGTTCGGCACATGAGAGGGAAGACAGCAGTACAATGAGTTTAAAACACATTAATCAGCTGACAAAAAAGATAGCATTTTAATTGATGTTGCATCTGTCTTTCCTGACACAACCAAGGATTTGTCAACAAACATATAACAACCTCAGCAATAATAATGATGATGTTGATGATACAGAGGCGCTAACAAGCATTTGGACACTTGAAAAAGCCTGAATGTAATTTTATTTTAGTATTTCATTAAAGAAAGATTGCACAGGCAAACCTAGGTGAACTGTTGAAATAAAATAGCTTTTATAATACTTAAATGTTTGATAATTTACTCAACAAGGTTGCATTTGGTTAATTTTAATAGCAAATCACATGATGATTTAATGCTCAAACTTTATTTTTATTTTATTATTTTATTTTATTATTTTTGTTATTAAGGATGAAAAGAGTAAACCACTGAACAAATAAAGGATTGAATCAATCAATAAAACTAAATAGAATCACCTTAATGATTTCCATATTTTAAATAGAGGCCTATGTTTTTTAAAGATTTTTTTCTCTCAAATGTTGGTCATTGAATGAATGAATAAATGATTTAATTGAACAAATGAATGACTGGATGAATAAATGAACAAATCAATCAATCAATAAACCTTAATGACCAGTTTTTTAAATAGAGGCCTAAAAATGTTTTAGACATTTTTAAGCCTCAAATATTGATAACTGAATGAATGAATGAAATCAAATCTATAAACCTTTATGACTTCTGTCTTAAATAGAGTAAATTTGTGTTTTTATTTTTATATTAACAAATATTAACTACTGAATGAATGAATAAATGAACAATTGAACAAACTTTAATGACTTCATTCTATCAAAAAGAGGCCTACATCTGTTTTTAAAACCTACATTTAAACTTTAAATACTGACTACTGCATGAATGAATGAATGAATGAATGAATGAATGAATACTAAATACATGAATAGAACCAATGAATGAATCAATCAATCAAATCCATAAACCTTAATGACTTCAGTTTGCTTTAAATAGAGGTCTACATTTGTGTTTTTAATTTTTAAACATTTTTTTAAACCTCAAATATTGACTACTGAATGAATGAATGAATGAATGAATGAATGAACAAACTTTAATGACTTCAGTCTTTTAAATAAAGGTCTACATTTATGGTTTTTTAAAATCTATTTTTAAACTTTAAATATTGACTACTGAATGAATGAATGAATGAATGAATGAATGAATAGAATCAATGAATGAATGAACCAACCAATTCATAAATCTTAATGACTACCTACGTTTGTGTTTTTATTTTTAAACATTTTTTTAAACCTCAAATATTGACTACTGAATGAATGAATGAATGAATGAATGAATGAATGAATGAATGAATGAATGCACTTTAATGACTTCAGTCTTTTAACCTGAGGCCTACATTTGTGTTTTAAAAAACCTATTTTTAAACTTTAAATATTGATTACAGCATGAATGAATGAATGAATGAATGAATGAATGAATGAATGAATGAATGAATGAAATCAATCAATCAATCAATCAATCAATCAATCAATCAATCAATCAATCAATCAATCAAATCAATAAAGTGATTAATAAACCTTATTAACTTCAGTCTTTTCAACGGAGGCCTACATCTGTGGTTTTATTATTAAACCAAATTTTTTAAACCTCAAATGTTGACTACCAGACGAATGAATAAATGAATCAATCAATCAATCGATCGATCGATCGATGAAAGAATCAATAAATCAAACAATTAACCTTAATGACTTCGGTCTTTTAAATAGAGGTCTACATTTGTGTTTTTTTTAAATCTATTTTTAAACTTTAAATATTGACTACTGAATGAATGAATGAATGAATGAATGAATGAATGAATAGAATCAATGAATAAATGAACCAACCAATTCATAAATCTTAATGACTACCTACGTTTGTGTTTTTATTTTTAAACATATTTTAAACCCTCAAATATTGACAACTGAATGAATGAATGAATGAATGAATGAATGAATGAATGAATAAATGAATGAATGAATGAATGCACTTTAATGACTTCAGTCTTTTAACCAGAGGCCTACATTTGTGTTTTTAAAAACCTATTTTTAAACTTTAAATATTGATTACAGCATGAATGAATAAATGAATCAATGAATAAATGAATCAATCAATCAATCAACCAATCAATCAATCAATCAAATCAATAAAGTGATCAATAAACCTTATTAACTTCAGTCTTTTCAACGGAGGCCTACATCTGTGGTTTTATTATTAAACCTAATTTTTTAAACCTCAAATGTTGACTACCAGACGAATGAATAAATGAATCAATCAATCAATCGATCGATGAAAGAATCAATAAATCAAACAATAAACCTTAATGACTTCAGTCTTTTAAATAGAAGTCTACATCTGTGTTTTTATTTTTAAACATTTTTTGACTACCAAACAAATGAATAAATACATGAATGAATCAATCACTAAACCTTAATAACTTGAGTCTTTTAAATAGTGGCCTACATCTGTTTTTATTATTAAACCTAATTTTTTAACCCTCAAATATTGACTACTGGACGGACTGATTAATTAATTAATTAATCAATCAATCAATCAAATCAATTAACCCTAATGACTTCAGTCTGTTACTTTTGCTTGAAGAACCTATTTTGGGTATATGTGTGTGCGTTTGTTTGTATGTGGGTGTTTCGTTTTATGCATGTGGTACACATAAAACACATGCATAAAACGTTGATGATGATGCCGGACGCTGACGCTGAGTTCGCATCACCAATCGCTGGTTGGCCTAGTGTTTAAAAGCCGAGCCTAAACTGCAATGGCAATCTCTCTCTCTCTCTGTCTCGCTCCTTCTCGCTTTCACTCTTTCTGTGGCTCTCTGTGAAGACAGTCTCTCTTGCGAGGACTAGTCTAAGAGAATGTGTTTCTTTTTGCTTGTGTTTAATGCTCTTGTCTAAAGTCTTTTGAGATTTGAAGAGCTACTGTATGTGTTTGCTTATGAACTTGACCAGTTAACTGATACCTTTTCGAGTGATACTTCGGAGAGGGTGTAGGAGTCAGTAAATCGGCGATTTACATATCATTTTTGTATTAGTTCATTAGGTTCAGGAGAGTGTACTGTTTTCTATACGTTCTGTTTTTTTAGTTAGAGTAGTTAAGTTAAGACGTTTGGTATGTTGGTGTTTCTTTTCATGCTTTTCTTTTCATTTTTTGTTTAGTTTGTTCAATACAGTTAGTGGGTTTTTGTTATATTTAGTTTTTTGATTTAAGCACCTCTAACTACTTCGTCTCCAACAGGTAATTTATCATTTATTTATTGTAAATATTTTTCTTTCACTGGTTTCACTGAAAGAATGGGCAATAAATAATTGCAGTGATATTTGGTTTTCAGGCGTTTCTTTCTCCCTCCATTTGTTACACAAACGCTCAACTACTATATGTTATATCAAATACCCTTAGTTTAATATTAACATCTAAAAGGACGTAACAAGTCTTTTAAATAGAGGCCTGCTTTGTGTTTTTATTTTTAAACCCATTTTTTAAAAACCTCAAATGAATGAATGAATCTTAATGACTTCAGTCTTTTAAATAGAGGACCTATTTTATTAGGTTATTTTACATTTTTTATTTAAAATTTGATTCTGAACTCGAAGTCTCAACTATACTCGGCATGAAAGAAATGTCCCAACTCTGACTTCTAAAACCCTTCGATCTGTATATATTCCAGGAAACCAATCTGGAGAACAAAAGTGTTATACGAGATCTGGAAACTTTCTTTGATTTGGTACTTCCAGGCTGAAGTTGAAGTGAGTCACACAGCTTGAATACCTTGCGGCCCTTTCACAGCGCGACATAAACCCGATACATGTTCCTCACATCAAGCTGACGGGGCGGAACAGCTCTCTAACCTCCACACTCGGCTCAGGGCTTTCTCACAATCGATCTCTGTTACATTCTTCATCCATGACTGTCGCTTAGACCATGACCTGCTGACACTCCGCTTCAAAACCACAGGAGAAATGAGCGCACCTTCGCCAAGACGTCCAGTCGCTGAAGCATCCGTTTCATCTGCCTTTCCTCTTCCTCGGTGAACCTGGACAGAAGAGGCTCCAGCTGACCGGTCTGCTCAAAAAAAATAAAAATAAAAATCTGAATTTGAGAGCATATCGGTGCATATTAGTTTACTTAGAAAATGTATTTGCTCAAAGGTGCTGTATGTAAGTTTTTGACTCTTGTTTGCAGATATTTAAGAAACATACCAAGTGAACGATCTTGTTTATCTGAAAAACAATGCTGAAGTCAGATATTCTGCTTTGAAAATGTGTGTTACATGTCGGAATGTCTGTCTTTATTTTGGTCATTTAACCCGTTCACTGCCAGTTTAGCCAATTATATTTCAGCACCCTGGGTTGCCTTTGTGGAAAACAGTGTATTTCATTCAATCAGTCATGAAGGCTCTCAGAATAGGTGTCCATGACTGAAATGTGACCTCTGGTGGACAGTAGCAGACGCCGAAATGAGACGCAGATTCAGAGTTCCACATGATGTGGTTAATAATTAGCAAATAATATAATTATTATGAACGTAAACATTAGGAGAGCAGGTTACATTAGCCCCTTTCACACATACAGACCTTTCAGGAAAATTACCGGCAATTTTCTGGAAAGGTCTGTATGCGTGAACAGGCCCTTTTTGAAAATATCGATAAATTTGTTCCAACATATTGCAAAAAGAGAAGTTGTAACATTACTAGTAATTTACCAGAATGCAGCGCTGTGTGAACGCAGAAGGAAAATTGCCGTAAAGATCGCGTTCACGTCTAGAACGCGCTGATGTGAGACATCTACTTGAACCAATCAAAACACTTAGACAATTCACATCCGTGCGGTTTATGAAAATAAAAGCCTTTATATATATTTTTTTCAGACACATTTAACTGCTAGATGTTAGTCAGAAAACATTTCTATGTTCCTTCTTAATGCTAACTGTACAAATAATTATCGATAAGATGACCTTTAAGCTCAGCTTGACGCGTGTGCACGTGAAGGAGCCAGTGAGCACCAGCACACACACATATTATGAACATCTCGACATGCGAAAGTGTTCCTCCATATGTTTTCATATGAGCTGTTTACAATACTTATCCATCCACATAATTAGTAATGTGGTCAAATGTGTGAACATTGAGCTGTTGTTCGCGCTTCAGCCTTTGGATGTCTCACAAAGCAGCTGCATGAATGCTAAAGCTTTAAATAAAAGTAATATTAACAACAAAAGGCAGACCTCTTATATGTTCACAAATATAAGCGCTGCCATGTAGAGGTCATTTCTGGTTAATGATGTCAGAATTTTGCCGTATTTTGGAATGGATGCATGAATGGTCAATTTTCGGAAAAATTATGGAACATAATTTGTCTGTGTGAACATTGCTTTTTTTAATTTACCGGTAAAGTCGTTCCAGAAATTTGCCGGATATTTAACGGTATCACTGTGTGAAAGAGCCTAAAGTAAGGTGTCGATCACACTGAACACACTTTTATGTTTCAAAGAACACGAGGCGCACCTTACTGCCTTTTTTGTTGACCAAAAAAAAAAGAAGTGCGGTGCGCTTTTTATGTCGCAAGGCAATGACTAAATATTAATATAACAAATAATATAATTGTAAAATTTAATAATATTGTGATATTCAAGATTTGTGAGTCATACAGCTCCAGATAACTCAAAACAGCAACCACAAGTCTCTCCTCCATCTTCAAAAGTCTCCGTAGTTGTCTTGAAAACACAAACACTGCAGTCACCTCAAAAGAAACCCTGCCTCTGCTTTCATTTGAATGGAGAATGAAAAAGACGCAGAGCTTACTTTTTTTGCACAGCAACTAACACGCCAAAGCTGTTTCCATGCATTTTTATTTGTGAAGACTTGGCTTAATGTTAACTTAACAGTAACGGCAACACAGTTAGCTTATTGTTTAGCTGTGCATTACTAAATGAGCACTGTACTATAGGTTTATTGTTCCTCCCCTACTGTTAAATGAAATGTATGCCATTCACGCTGCAAAAAAGATTTCTTACGAGTTTTTGTCTCTTTTCTTGTACAAATATATAAAAATTCTTAAATTAAGAAGCATTTTCTAGATTAATGAAACAAATTATTAATGATCACTTCAGGTACACAGCACCTGCTTTATTCAGTGTTAAATGGTTATAATGTGGTTTTGAAAGCCATTTTACATGACATTTATTGCCATACTACTGAAAGCAGCTGCAGATATTTCACCTCAGATCTTGAAAATAAACCGCTTGAAATTAAGAACTGTGACTCAGTGCAAACCAACACATATCAGTGATTCAGCGTCTTCATTTAATAATGTTAAAGAGGTTTATTATGTATTAATTAGGCTATAAACCTTACCATTTTGTTGGAGTGCAGTAAGTGCACTATTCTGGGCTTCGAAATGGCTGTATTTAAATTTCTGTCGCGTTTCGTCTGGTGAAAACAGCCAAATTGGTTTTCCCTGCGTATCTCCTGCGTGTTGTTAGTATACAGGATTGGGGCCGATCACACCAAACGTGATTTTTGCATTAAGAGGCACCTTTTTAAAATGATTTTCTGATAGCAGCGATTATTGTGCAAGCTGCTTATGTGCTCTGCGCGCCTCGTGTTTTAACCGCCTACTGCACCTCACGTTTTTTACCCTTGCGAGCCGTGCACTCGCAGTCATTTATTTGGCAAATAAAAAACTGGCCAGCACATTCAACTTTCCCTACTCACAATTTGCCATTTGAATAAAATATTTATTATAAGCTAAAGTAGAGCTTCACAATTTTTCTAGCCTCTCTTGTAAAAAAAAAAAAAACTTAAAAAGGTACATTTGAAAATTCAAGGATGACAACAATAGCCAAAATAGTATTCAAGTATTCGCTTTTGGTGATTCACAGATTTTTATTGGTCATTTTTTGTTTCAAGTAAAAGATCCAAAATTTGGGATAAAAGTCACTTGTAAAATTTGTATTTTTTATTTTTTAAAAACAATACAGAAGCGAAAGAAGACTTCACTTACGTCCGATTGTAAAATTAAAATATTTGTTAGTATTGGCCAAAACTAATTAGCTGAAGTCCTGCCGAAATGACAGCCAACAGAGGACTCCGCTTTGTCCTCTTTCGATGGTTTATTTTCACAATTTATGATGACATAGCAGTCAAAATAGGTCAAATGAGCTCATATATGGGATAAATTCTGGACCATTGTCATTGAGGCGTGGGTCTTTCAAACCACCCGAACCCCCACTGGCTACAGGCCTGGGTCATCAGTTCATCGAACTCACCGCTGTTTACTGAGTACAACCACAGATGCAGGGACACTGGAGAGTTTTAAAGCCACAAAGATCAGTTGATCCATCAGCGGATCGCACGTATGTCAGCTTATATACAGACCAGCTGATCTTCACAGCTTCAAAATGCTCCTGTATCTGTAGTTACACTTGGTAAGCAGTGGTGAAATACAGTGAACAGATGACCTTCATGGCCAATCACAGTCATTTCTGTTGAGCAAGTGAACACCATTGGCAAATCAGCGCTGTTTAAAAAACGTGCTCAAATGTTAGCGGGAAAGGGACGTTTTTAAAATTTTTGTACCTACTGATATCGAATTCTAGTATCATGACAAGACTATAGCCTACTTACTGGAGTTCAACATTAATTGAGCAGCAACAGCCACACAACTGACTCGTGTGTGGAGAGTAGGTGAGATGAACTGGAAAAGCAGGCAGTGGCCCAAACCACTAAGAGGAGGGGGGGGGGGGCGTTTTTTTTTTTTTTTTTTTTACTTACACAATTATTTTAGGCATTTTTCACAATAGAGAATACTTTTTTTTTGAGGGGACACCCCTTAACGCACCGTGGCATGAGGAAAAAAAACTCGAAACTGTGAAGTTTTTATAGAGCCAATTACACCATTAGGAATGGATAACCCTCTAAATTTACGATGTGGTTAAAGGATATCTGTTTCTTACCTGCAGGTTTGGGACAACAAGTAGATCAGATATCTTCATTCTTTCATCCATCAGTCTGTTCCAATCCAGCATGTCTACAATGCTTTGGAGAACACATAAAACACATCATTTAAGTTCCAGAAGCCATTTTTTTTTTTCTTAACACCAAATGACTTCCATGAATCGTTAGAGAACTGGTCGATTGTACAGAGGAAAGTGCTCTTATATGGGTTTAGCTACTCGGAGGGTCAAGCAGAGTAATGGAGCATGTGTGGAGGAGTCCTCGAGAAGCTCTCCTCAGTTCATAAGATAACTTCATTGTCTGCCATTGATTGAGAAGATTTACAAGTCTGAGTGTCGGAACGGCTACGGGAAGCCGGTGTTTCTCACCCTGATGAATGCAGTCGTCCATCAGAGAAGCAGCTCTGAATGTTGCCTTCAGCTCCCAGCCTGGTTAGACATGTCTGTAAAGAAAACACACACCTTCAATCATCAGGGGTCCCATTTTAAGCTACGTCAAATACTCTGATGTCACTGAGGCCATGTCCACATTCACACTAGTATTTGGATAATCAAAGTTTTCCCTGTTTTTTTTATATCCATCCACATGAAACGTCAGAATTCACTGTAATGCATGTTGAGGTCACGCTGAACCAACAGGGGGCAATAATGACACTTTTGCAGGGTTCACACCAAATGGGGAATTAAGTATTTTCACAAAATTTCATACAAGTCAATGCAAAAGTGAGGACAGAAGTGAATTACTGTCCCGTGGTGCGTTTACAGGCAACTCATTCGCATCTTCGTCATTTGGTGTGAACCCAGCCATATTGACCAATCAGAAAGGACAAAAACTGTGCGCACACTGACAGGCAAAATACCTCGTTGTAGTTTCAGAAAATCTTCACCCTGGCTAGAGTTTTCTGAAAGTTTTGGTTTCAGTCACCCGATACGGTTTTGAAAATACCTGTGTTCATGTTGGCAGGGACTGAGTATGTTTACATGGACATCAATACTTTGATTTGAATACAATTAGGACAAAACTCTATTTACAGTACATGATACACTGAAAAAAAATTATTCAAAGATGATTCCTTGGATTTACTCAATTTTTTTATGTTCAGTGGTTGTAAACAATTTATTTGGGCTGAATTTAAACAAACAAATTAAGTTGAACATTATTAAATTTAATTTGTTTGTTTAAATTCAACACAAATAAATAGTTTGCAACAGTTTTGCATGCAACACTTTTTTCAGTGTATACTTTCAATCAGAGATTTTTAATTATCTCAATCTGGCTAAAGACATAATCAAAATAAACACAAATCGAACTGAATCGAAAGACATGTGGAGTATCCTATTTTTAGTCACATTATTATATAAGTGCAGTACAGGCATTTAAACACCTTAATCCTATTATTCTCTTAACTAGATTAAGGTAAATCATTTAATTATTGATGTCCTTGTAAACACAGTCACTGACAAAAAAAAGCTTAATTTCATGGCGTTTAATAAATAATTATTCATTATATTTGCAATATATACAGTTTTTATTGTGCTAACGGCTACAATTTAAAATGAACAATTATTTTTAATGATATTGAAGAAGTGATTTTAATAGTTTTGTTCATTTTTGAACATTTAGTCCTTCATGCATCAAATATGAAGTATAGGCATTATGATTGAAAGGATATTTTACCCAAAAATTAAAATGTGCTCACTATCATTGTACCTCCAAGCTGTTGCACAAACTTGCAACCATTAACTTTCATAATAGGAAAAACAAATACAACACAAGTCAATGAATACAGGTTTCCAACACTCTTCAAAATATCTTCCTTTGTGTTCAACAGAAAGAAAAATGAGAGGTTTGAAATTAGTTAAAGGGAAAATTTTCATTTTTGGGTGAACTAACTCTTAAAATGTTCCCCTCACACTGAGATAAACGGTTCTTGAGGTAAAAACAATTAAAGAACTAAGTGTAAATTGATATTTTTGAAAAACCAGTCACAAATTTTAATAAAGAATACCAAAAATAAGTAATTTTAGGCTTCAGATTTTTTTCCCGCAAAATCCAAGAGGGGTCTGGTTGAGTACTAAGCAATCAAAATACAGCCTCAGAGTGTTTTAACAGGTACAGCCTGGTGACTACATTTGACTGCCAGCTGAAAAACAGAACAGAACATGTGGTAAAAAAACGTGTGTATATATTTATATTTATATACATATATTTATATATATATATATATATATATATATATATATATATATATATATATATATTTTTTTTTTTTTTTTTTATTATTTTATTTTATTTATTTTTTTTTTCTGTTATACAGTATGTTTTAGATTAATGAAACTGAAAATGACAATCAAAAACCCTGCTATTCTATGACCTGGATAAAAAAATTTATATAAATGTCCCCGAATTTCAATGTCTGAATAGACCTTTTAAAAATCCATAATATTCCAGCAATTCCTTAATTCATGAAACCTGATTCATTCATCAGACCAAACCCTCCATAAAGACTGCATGATTAAAATGAAAGTTCACACAAACTGAACCCGGTGGGCGATTTTTGTTGAATGATTTCTATGGAACACAAAATAATACATTTTTTTAAATGCTTTCGCCCCTTGCCCCAAATAAAGCACCATATTCAACTTCACTCTCAGGGAAAATTTTTTTACAAAAGCTGTCACTTCATGTATTAATAATATGCATGTTTTATGTGCTAAACTGTGCCAAAGAAGTAGCTTTTGAAAAGGCAGCACCTCAGTGACTACTTTTGTACCGTTATTTCTAAGAGTACACTCTTGGTCCAAATGTGTTCAAAATGCAACCTGAAAAAGATAAAAGCGTCTCCTAAATGAGTGAATGTAAATATAAAGTGTTTTTGAAGAATAGTATGAATAGTTCTTAGAACTTTTGACAGTTCACATTAAGAAGAATAACTAGAAATATCATTTAAATTTGTTAATCTTTTTAAAATTAAGAGTCAAGTAAAGACCACAACACGTTAAGCATCATTCATGACAAGGATCATAACTATAATGTTAAATATGTAGTTTTCAATATCAAGTTTTAGAGAGGCCTAAAATAGAAATAAAATGGAATGGATAACGTTCATTCATTTTTCTTCGGCTTGGTCCCTTTTATATCAGGGGTCACCACAGCGGAATGAACCGACAACTATTCCAGCATTTGTTTTACGCAGTGGATGTCCTTTCAGCAGCAACCCAGTACTAGGAAACCCCCATACACTCTCCCATTCACACACACACACTCATACAC
Organism: Danio aesculapii; assembly: GCF_903798145.1. Taxonomy (NCBI): domain Eukaryota; kingdom Metazoa; phylum Chordata; class Actinopteri; order Cypriniformes; family Danionidae; genus Danio; species Danio aesculapii. Next base: position 11,713,263 of record NC_079439.1, read on the forward strand.
TATGGCCAATTTAGTCCATCCGATTCACCTATAGCGCTATAGTGTTTGGACTGTGAGGGAAACCACAGCACCCGGAGGAAACCAATGCTAACACGGAGGGAACCTGCAAACTCAACATAGAAATGCCCACTGTGCCGCTCCCGGAATGGATAATTACAAAGTTAAAACTACTTTTACAATGATTACAAATAAAAAACAATAAAAACACAGACTAATTAAAATCCAAACTTCTTTAAAGACATTGAGCCATCAAGGAAGAAGACAACAATGCAGAGGAATTATGATAAATAACAGAGCATTGTGAGCATATTGTTATCAGCTAGGGCGACGCGATGGCGCAGTGGGTAGCATGATCAGCTCATAGCAAGAAGGTCTCTGGTTCGAGCCCCGGCTGGGTCAGTTGGCATTTCTGTGTGGAGTTTGCATGTTCTCCCCGTGTTCACGTGGGTTTCCTCTGGGTGCTCCCATTTCCCCCATAAGTCCAAAGATATGTGGTATAGGTGAATTGAATGAGCTAAACTGCTCGTAGTGTATGTGGGTGAATGAGTGTGTATGGATGTTTCCCAGTGATGGGTTGCAGCTGAAAGGGCAATCGCTGCATAAAACATATGCTGGATAAGTTGGCGGTTCATTCCGCTGTGGTGACCTCAGGTTAATAAAGGGACTAAGCCGGAAAGAAAATGAATAAATGAATGTTATCAGCTATCATATGGTGTGAAATGAATGTGTGTATGTTGTGTGAATGTGTGTGTGTTTATTGATTTAGCTTTTTTTTTTATATTCATGGAAACACTTTTGTGGATTGTTCCACACTGCAGGAAACAGAAATGCAAAGATATACACTAGAAGACTAATTTTAAGCCCACCTGTGAAATTTAAATAAGTTTTCAAATATTTTCTAAGTGTTGGCGTGGGTTTCCTCCAGGTGCTCCAGTTTTCCCCACAGACCAAAGACATGCACTATAGGGGAATTGATGAATAAAAATTGGCCGTAGTGTATGAGTGTGCATGTGAATGATCAGTACTGGGTTGCGGCTGGAAGGGCATCTGCTGAGTAAAACCTATACTGGAATAGTTACCGGTTCATTCTATAGTGACAACCTCTGAAATAGAGACTAAGCCGAAGCAAAATGAATGAAAGAGTATTTTTCATGTGCTGTTTAAAAGAGCAAGAAAATTTCCACAGTATTGCCTATTATATTTTTTTTTTCTGGAAAAAGCCTTATTTCTTTTAGCTTGCCTGGGATAAAAAAAGTAAAAATAAAAACTGTTAAGGTTAATATTATTAGCGCACTTGAGAAATGTTTTTTTTTTAATTAAAGCAGACATACTATGCCCTTTTAAAAGTGGTAAAGTAAGTCTAATTTCTCTAGAGTGTGTAAAATGCCACACAAATAATGTTTTATAACTCTGAAACTGACCCCGTTAGGCTTTTAGTAGCTGTCACTTTAAATTCAAATGAGATTTTACTCTATTAAAAAGGAGGCGGAGCTATAAATGCCTGTGTGTCAGCATAGTGGCAGATTAAAAACAGAACTAACATCATGTCTGTGGAAAAACTGAAATGTCAAAAGAAGTGTCTCAGAAGGGGCGGCACGGTGGCTCACTGTTTAGCAAGAAGGTTGCTGGGTCGAGTCCCGGCTGGGCAATTCTGTGTGGAGTTTGCATGTTCTCCCCGTGTTGGTGTGGGTTTCCTCCGGGTGCTTCATTTTCCCCCACAGTCTAAACACATGAGCAGGTGAATTGGGTAAACAAAATTGGCTGAAGTGGGTGTGTGAATGCGAAAGTGTATGGGTGTTTCTCAGCGCTGAATTGAAGCTGGAAGGGTACCCGCTGCATAAAACATATCCTGGAATAGTTGGTGGTTCACTCCACCGTGGCGACACCTGATGAATAAGGGATTAAGCCGAAGGAAAATGAATGAATGAATGAATAAATTAAGTGTCTCAGAAGGCAGTCTATGGGGACTACGGTGTTCATTTTTGCATCCTAAAACCTTTATATTGTTTTTTATAATGCCTTTCAGTCACTGACATTATGTTTTGTTCAAGCTTACAACTCCAAAACTCTATAGACAGCCAGCTGCTTCTCACTCAGGGTAATTTATGCTAATGAGGGAGAGATCACTTATGCCTCGTTTCCACTGAATGGTACAGTACAGTACGGTATGGTACGAGTCACCTTATCGGGCTTGTGTCTACACTGCCAAATGATACCAATGGTACCCTATTGGTAGGCGCGGTGTTCGACAAAAGGCTGCAGTCGACGTCATTCTTGCTTGAAGTTAACATATCACATAAGAAGCACTTCTTACCACCACTTAACTTAAAAAAAATTAGTAAATCCAATGAATCATCTTTGAATCATTTTTTTCAGTGTACTTTGCATCTTGCTCATGGAAAGTGTCCAACACAAGCTCATTGGAAATATGTGCTTCGACCAACAGTTATGCTCAAAAACACACCCATAACTCATAAGAGAATAAGTACAACACTATTAGATCATGTGCTGGGGCGCAAACCACATTTTCTGTCCTAAAAATAGCAAAAGTGGATTCAGACACGCTCTTAATGCTTTTGACGTTAGACGTTAGAGCCCTATATGTTGTATTTTGTGTTTCTACATTATGCAATTTACCCACATACCATGACTTCCACTTTTCAAAACTTCCCAATGAAATAAAGATTTAGTATTTTATTTTAATAACATACAATACCACTGATTACATTGCTAAAGATCACTGCAATGAAAGACTATCCTCGCAAGCATCAATTCCCATATATTGCACCCTTGAGCAAAATCTTCATTGCAAATGACCTTGAATAAATGTCCCATTTAAACTGATACTACATACAAGTGTCTGCTAAAAGACTACTTCATTATTTATAGTCATCCTAATTAGATTCTGTTATTAAAATACTGGACAGTCATATGGCCTCCAGTGGCTTTGCTGCAGGTCAGATTTGCTACAGCTGCCTTTATACAGTAATCTTATACAGAAATCATACTTCAGTGTTGCTTGATCTGTGCATTTGGCCGAAGACTGAACCCAAAAATCTTACCTGCAATTTCTCTAGATCCAGTTTCTGCTCCAGCACCTCCATGCTGTCTTTGCCCTGCTTGCTAGCGAGGAAACTGAAAAAGCGTCTCCATTTCACCAGCACTTCGGAGAACTGGAGCTGCAGACGCCCGGGGGTGGGAAGGATGAGGAGCCTGGTTAGTTCATGGAGGTGACGGATTTTAACCTGATGTTTTCTGATGAATGAACCCTGCGTGAACCACAGTCTTACCAGGAATTGCGGGCGCCCCAAGGCAGTCATCTTAATAGCCGAGAAACCATCTTCAGAACTTCCACCTGAGCAGGCAGGTGATTTTCTTTTAGAGTTATTTTAGTGGTAACAGCAGCAATGAAAGTGAAACTGGCTTTTTTTAGAAGCAATTTTACAGGAGCGCTGAATGAATTCTACGCGGTTATACTTGGTGTCGTGGGTGCATTACAATGGGTGTTACTCTAATAGTGCTGGCATAATGGAAAACTTGAGCTGCATGCACATTCACAAATACACTATATGTGCTTTCTAAAGATACTAGGTCTCCACTAAACTAAAACATACAGCATATCATATGCTATACAGTGCTCAACATGTATGAGTACACCCTTCACAAATCCCTCATTTAAATTAATATTTTCTATAGGAAGCTTTACAATATCATATTTGTGCATATACATATGATTAGCCAGTGCTGAAGCCAAATCTGGAGCTTATATAACAAAATAATAGTCCAGAATCAGTATACCCAAATTTATATGTTAAGGAATAATATTAATTGAAAAATGTAAAAGGGCAGAATTCAAGAGAAAGAAAATAATTATAAAATTTTGTTGAAATTTTTTAGTTTGTAATTTTTCCCCCCAATATTTACCATGAATTTAAATTGATAATATTTCTATTACTAAAGATGTTCGGTGGCTAAAATATTATTTCAATAAATATATCTGTTTAATAAATCTGTTTTTTAAATGCACCAAAATATGTTACCTACATCCACTGAGAAATGGATGAAAACATTCATTTTCAAAATAGGGTGTATTTATGTTGAGTGCTGTACATATATAAGAATCAGCGAACAAATGATTCTAAAAATAATGTTTCTTAATTTCTTAGAAAATAATTACTTAATCTTAATTCCTACACTGACAAAAACAGATTTCTGTAAAATTGTTGAAAACTATTTAAAATGGCGTTGAATTTAACCCCATTTTCTGGGTTGAATTAAAAATAAACACATTAAATTGAGTAACTTCATGTTGAGTAACTGAATGTTTAAATTCAGCCCAAATAAATTGTTTACAACCACTTAACTTAAAAAATTTTGTAATCAAGTTAATATCATCTTTGAATCATTATACTTTGCATCCTGCTTATGGAAAGTGCCCAACACAAGCTCATTGGAAAAATGTGCTTCAACAGACAGTTCTGTGAAACCACAAAAACATACTTTAACACACATTATGGCTAAAACGAACATTATGGCGCACTATGACACCAACTTTTTTTCTTTTTCACACTAAGGATATTTACAGGGCCATATGATTAAGAAATAAAGACTTGTTTTCATGCAGTTCTTCGCACCACAACAAATTAAATACCACAAAACACCTTACCAATGTCTACGATTTGCAATCAAATCCATTTACAACTTCAATCAAAATCAACTTCAATTTACAATCAAAAACATGTACAACTTTTCTTGCACGGTTTGCTCAGTAGTTCACTATGTAAGTGACAAAAGTCTTGTCACTTATCCAAGTTTTAGGAACAACAAACAATAACTTGACTTCTAGTTGATTATTTAGTATGAAAAATGGCTTATATGAAAGGCAAAGCCTCTGGTTTAGGCTTATTTTACCAAAATAAATATGATCATGCCTTGATTTTTAATAATTTAATTAGGAAGGTAAGGTCTGACTTTGCTTAGACAACATTCTTGTCACTTAACAGAAATAATGTACAGTATAGAATATAAAGTCCTGCTGCAGTGGAATTAATATTGTGTATGACTCCCATGAGCTTGGAGGACTGTATCCATACATCTCTGCAATGACTCAAATAACTTATTAATAAAGTCATCTGGAATGGCAAAGAAAGCGTTCCTGCAGGACTCCCAGAGTTCATCAAGATTCTTTGGATTCATCTTCAATAGAATGCTCAATAATGTTCATATCTGGTGACTGGGCTGGCTAATCCTGGAGCACCTTGAACTTTGCTTTCAGGAACTTTGATAAGGAGGCTGAAGTATGAGAAGGAGCGCTGTCCTGCTGAAGAATATGCCCTCTCCTGTGGTATCTAATGTAATGGGCAGCACAAATGTCTTGATATCTCAGGCTGTTGATGTTGCCATTCACTCTGCAGATCTCTCACACACCCCCATACTGAATGTAACCCCAAACCTTGATTTTTCCTTCACCAAACTTGACTGATTTCTCTGAGAATCTTGGGTCCCTGCAGGTTTCAATAGGTCTTCTGCAGTATTTGTGATGATTGAGATGCAGTTCAACAGAGGAATAATCGGAAAAATAGACCTTCTGCCACTTTTCCAAATGATCAACTAGAAGTTATTATTTGTTGCTCTTACAACTGTTATCGACGACAAGACTTTTGTCAGGTAGTGTACTGAGTTGTAGTCTAGTAGATTTGCCATCAGAAATGCGCAACAAACCCAATGCTATCTCTCAGCAACTGTAACTTTTTGATTTAGTGGCTAAGTCATAGGAATTTTTACGATCTCATTCTTACAGTTTAGTTCGTCTCCTAATGACGGTTGGGTTTAGGGGTGTGGTTTGGTCCCACACCTCCTTTCAAAAGTTATACATTTTCATTCGACTGAACTCATATGAATTAGCCACTACTGTATTATGTGTCCTTGTGAGATCAGGCTAAACGAAACATAATAATAATAATGATAATAATAATAATAATAAATATTCCTTACATTTATATAGCACTTTTGAGGAGCTAGCAGCCGGCAACATATCCACAGAAACATATTTTGGCAAGTTTTTCCAATGAGCCTGGGTCGCAAGTGTCCTAATTACTTTGTGTGTATCTTAATCATTGCATTTGCAGCCCCTAGCTTATGTTTTGCATGCAGGCTGACTTCAATTCCAGAGTTTATTATTACTAATCAGCTTTTCTAAATACTCTGTTACCTGAGGCTTTGATGCAATTGAGGAAAGTCTCCATGTGCTGGTCACATTTGGCCTCATCGGCATAGAAATAAGTACGAGCGCTCGTTACGCCTTCACGACGGTCGCCAAACCTTCGATGAGCTGTGAACTTCTTTTCTCGGTGGTCCACTCCTGAAACACATAGAAAGGGGAAAATCTGACCTTTTGCTTCAATCTTACAAACGAATTGAAATGCTAAAAATGTGCACGTACTCACCAGGGCTTTCTTTCTCTGATGTAGACATGCAAGATCTATCAGGAAAAGAAAAGAAATTGACATTTCTAATAAAACAGGGTGACTAATGAAAGCAACTACTACTTGTTCTTAAGGTCTTTGTAGAGACCTTTAGCTGACAAAACGTAGAAACAGCAGTTTCTGCAGAGAGGAATCAATAATAACTGCAGAGGCTGCTATGAAGTGACTTTACTATGGTGCACTAGGGCTGTTTGTTTCTCTTCTAGATTTCAGGGTCAGCACTTAGAGGCAAACTCCCGCCTGACGTCTATGCTGATGCCCACATGTGTCTGAACTGCACTGACGCTCAGGCCAGCAGTGGCACAGTGGTTTGTTTGGATTAAGTTCCTGTGATCTCTCAAACGCCTCTGCACTTCCACATCCACCCACATCCTCTGCTACAGCACATGCAAGTGGTATATCTGTACATTAAATCCAAGGTTTAGTACGTATCCCAGCTTATTATGATTAACCCTTGTGTACTGTTCAAATTGTTATGTTCGTTATGTTTGTAATGTTTACGACTGTTTTTGCTGGAATAAACTAGAATTTGCTGTTTTGTTTGGCTGGAATAAAAGCAGTTTTACATTTTTTAAATAAATGTTAAGGTCAATATTATTGGCCCCTTTAAGATTTTTTTCCTGATCGGCTACAGAACAAACAACTTTTGTCCAATAACTTGCCTAATTATTCAAACATTCCTGCAACATAATAACCTAGTTAAGTCTTTAAATTGCACTTTAAGCTGAATACCAGAATTCACCAAATTAGTTATTAGAAATTACTAGACAAAACTATTGTATCTTGTGTGTTGTATCTTGAGTTAGTAAATGGAGCTCAGAGCCAAACGTTCATGCTGGTCATTTTTTTGGGCACCCATCAGACATACACAGCAATCATTATTATGTTAATAATGTGTTGAACAGCACTTGGGAAATATTATTAAAATAATTAAAATTCTACAGGTATAATAATTGACTTTAACTGTATATGCAAGCAAATTCTACTTTAAATAATGTAAAACATTCAAATTAAAAGCATTCAAGTCGTTTTTTTAAAACTTTTGATGTACGGATTAAAAAAAAGAACTGTTAAACATATCAATAAAAAATAAAGAAAAAACATTTATGTTGTTATAAAATACTAAATTACCTGTATTCAAAAAGAGTACAAGAAAAAAATGTACTATAAATGTTAAGCAATGACAAATGACTAACATGCAAGAGGCTCCAGAGCAATCACAGATTTCCTCTCTGATTTTTAAACTCAGATTTGATCTGTGTATTTTCCTCATGTAAAAAAGAAATGCAATCGGCACACTTTCACAAAAATGTCTGCATCATTCAAAGGGAAACACCTTTTGACTAGATGTTTTTCAGTCAAGTTTTGCATGGATGGATGGATGGATGGATGGATGGAATGATAAAATGATAAACAGAACAATAAATATAATGATAGATAGAATAATAGACACAATAGATAGAATAATAGATAGAACTATAGAACAATAGATAGACAGACAGAAAAATAGAAAGAATGATAAAACAATAGATAGAATGACAAAAAGATAGGCAGAATGATGGTTAAACTATAGATAGAATGACAGAAAGAAAAATAAAATGATAGACAGACAGATGGACGGACAGATGGAACATTATGATTGATGGATGTAATACCATACAGATATATAGATAGATAGGTAGATAGGTAGATAGGTAGGTAGGTAGATAGGTAGATAGGTAGGTAGGTAGGTAGGTAGGTAGGTAGGTAGGTAGGTAGGTAGATAGATAGATAGATAGATAGATAGATAGATAGATAGATAGATAGATAGATAGATAGATAGATAGATAGATAGATAGATAGATAGATAGATAGATAGATAGATAGATAGATAGATCGAATGACGGACTGACGGAATGACGGACGGACGGACGGACAGATGGACAGACAGACAGACAGACAGACAGACAGACAGACAGACAGACAGATAGACAGATAGACAGATAGATAGATAGATAGATAGATAGATAGATAGATAGATAGATAGATAGATAGAACTATAGAACAATAGATAGACAGACAGAAAAATAGAAAGAATGATAAAACAATAGATAGAATGACAGAAAGATAGGCAGAATGAGAGTTAAACTATAGATAGAATGACAGAAAGAAAGATAAAATGATAGACAGACAGATGGACGGACAGATGGAACATAATAATTGATGGATGTAATACCATACAGATAGATAGATAGATAGATAGATAGATAGATAGATAGATAGATAGATAGATAGATAGATAGATAGATAGATAGATAGATAGATAGATAGATAGATAGATAGATAGATAGAATGACGGACGGACGGACGGACGGACGGACGGACGGACGGACGGACGGACGGACGGACGGACGGACGGACGGACGGACGGACGGACGGACGGACGGACGGACGGACGGACGGACGGACGGACGGACGGACGGACGGACGGACGGACGGACGGACGGACGGACGGACGGACGGACGGACGGACAGACAGACAGATAGATAGATAGATAGATAGATAGATAGATAGATAGATAGATAGAATGACAGAAAAATAGAAAGAATGATAAAACAATAGATAGAATGTCAGAAAGATAGATAAAATGATACAGACAAACGGAAGGACAGATGGAACACAATGATTGATGGATGATGTAATAACAGATAGATGGATGGATGGAAGGATGGATGGATGTATGGATGGATGGATGGATGGAACAACAGAATGATGGATAAATAGAATGATAGAGAGAATGATAGAACGATCGAATGATAGACAGAAAGACAGACAGACAGAATTACAGAAAGATAGAATGATAGATAAAATGATAGATAGAATGATTAATAAATCCATAAATAGAACGACAGATAAGATGATAGAATGATAGAATGATAGATAGACAGACAGATCGATAGACAGAACGACAATGATAGATAGAATGATAGAACAATAAACAGAATGATAGAAATAGGATAGATCAATAGATAGATGATAGATAGAACACTAGACAGAGAGAGAGACAGACATATGGCATTTATATTTTAGAAAATATGTAAAAATGTAATTCATTCATAAATAAATGTATTCCTCACTAATTACTACTCAAACTATCCTAAAGCTTCATGCATTTTCTGCAGTTTCTTCAAGCAAAAAAAAAAATAAATCTAAAATCACGGGTTTGTCTTGGGCCGACATCAGCTGCATATTACATAGCAGATAATTCACAAATCAATGCATCCAAGTCAATTACAGCCGACTTGGTTGCTATAATAATCATGTCTGTCTGCATGAAGACGCAGCAATAACAGCTTTTCACACAAAACTGATAGCAGGCAGAAACGACGTCTGAGATCTCAAGGAATGATCAGCCTCGGGTTCCTGAATATTAGATGGCAACCTACTCAAATGCCACATCCTCCATCACACCCCTGATAATGCAGAAAAGCCGAGCTGAGCACTCTATTCTGTATAACAGCATTACAGGATCCATTGGGGTGGATGTTAATGCAATATTGATAGGGGCAGAGGCTCTAAAACACACATCACGAACATAAATTAGCTTTTATTAGCCGGTGACCAGCCTGGGTCCTCTGTGGTTGTAAAGAGCATTTCCAATAAACGCTCCATTTCGGCTCATTTGGTCTGCAGACTGAATGTGTGTGAGATTGTGGAGATTCAGCGCCGCTCGCAGGACGTGAGGAGGAATGAACAGAGAAACCCATTTAAAGGGATAGTACACCTAAAGATGGACTTCTTTTTTTCTGTTAAACACAAAAGAAGATATTTTGAAGAAAGATGGAAGCCTGTAACCATTGACTTCCATAACAAATGTTTTCCCTACTATGGAAGTCAGTGGTTACAGGTTTTCAGCATTCTTCAAAATTTCAGCATTCAGGTTTTCAGCATTCTTTTGTGTTCAACGTAAAAAAAAATTTACTCAGAAAGATTTGAAACCAATCAAGGGAGAGAAAATAGTGAGTCAATTGAAATTTTTTTGGTGAACTGCCCCTTTAATTCCTTTTTGTTTATAAATGATTTGCAATGCGCCTATTTCACGGGTAAAGTCTAGATCGGATATGCGGCCGGACGAAGTGCGATACGCACATTAATTTAGCAGCATTTTTTATGACACTCTATAGCAATAATTAATATTTTTACAGTACTGTGACGGTTGGGTTTAGGAGTGGGGTGGGGGTAGGCGTTAAAAAATAAAATTTATTGGGTAATTTAAAAAATAACATAAATAATACTCAGTACAACTACTGTTTTTACCTTACTGTGACGGTTTAGTTTAGGGGTGGGGGTAGACGTTAATAAAATACAATTTTAAAAAATACACGAGGCTGCAGTGGGAAGAAACCCGGAAGTATAGGATCAGCACTATAAACATTGCATATATGTGTATATATATATATATATATATATATATATATATATATATATATATATATATATATATATATATATATATATATATATATATATATATATATATATATGTATGTATGTATAAAAATATAGATAAAATTATTTGTCATTCGTCCAGATCTTTTGTCTGTTCATATCTATGTCGACACAAAACAATACCAGATATGAAGTGCCGGATCCGGTCTCTTCAAAAACTAGCGGAGTGCGGGTGTGTGTGGGACTGATCATGACTGAAAATGAGTGAACATTAATAAGTGAACATTCTGGTGATGACAGAGCTTGACAGGAACTTTTTAGCACTATAAACATTGCATACTGTATATGTGTATATATATCAGTTTCTTCCTCCATTTCTCAAGTGTAAGTAAGTGTGATTAAAATGGTTGCCTCCTTGTTTTCTCTAGCTTGCGAAAAGTGTAGTTGATTGTGTTTTGTTCCTTGTAAACACTCCACGCGGCTTGTACTGTATCTGGTTAACTCTTTTATTCAAATATCGCACCTAAAGCCACATTGAAAACACGACGCATGTCGCTTTCTTTACCATTTTAAATGTGTTAGTGACCAATTTAATTGCCATTCTCTGCCGTTAGTCGTTACTATCAGTCAACTATTGATCTACATAAAAAAATTATATGTTACTTCAATAATATTCGCTAAGATGTTTTCAACATGTTTAACTGCGTTTTCTGGACAAACATTTTTGTGTTGAACAGGAATATTGATATGTAATAATTTGCGCATGCGACGATCAAAAACTAAGATTGTTTATCTGTTGCTTGTAAGAGGGGTGACACAGTGGCGCAGCGGATAGCACAGTCGCCTCACAGCAAGAAGGTCGCTGGTTGACCGGCTGGGTCAGTTGGCATCCCTGTGTTCATGTGGGTTTCCTCCGGTTTCCCCTATTGTCCAAAGACATGCGGTACAGGTGTCTGAGTGTGAATGGGTGTTTCCCAGCACTGGATTAATAAATAAAGGGACTAAGCCAAAGGAAAATGAATGAAGTATTAAGTTTGGGTTTGTCATTTTTAAGTAAAATGATTACAAACAGAATGATATGCTAACTAGTACTAATTACTTACTTTGCAAATTTGAAAAACAGAAAACATCCACTAAACAGAAAAAAATTTATTGACTCAATAGCAGTATCTGTTGCTTTAGTTGATGTGACAAGAATATCCTTATTAGTTAAATACAATAATCAACATTGCATTAATAAACAAAATTACGTCAGCTGAACAAAATTTTGTTACAGAGAAGAACTAAAACAACAGTTGTTGAGAAATCTCAAAGTTATTACTGCATCAAGTTGCCTTGTTTCTTTATGTTTACTCAACAGTTTATTTTTACAGTGTAAGGAGTTGGTAAGGAGGGGTTTGGGAAGAAAAGAATCGCTGAATAAATCATATGGGAGTTGTTGGGATAATTAGGTAATAATAAATGCATATTATAAGACAATAAAAGTGTTTTTTGACCTTGCATGCATATCAGCCTGTAGTTGGAGGGTAGTAGGGGTTCTTTAAACATTTTAATTCTTTGTTGATTTTATTTCTTATACTTATTGTGTGGTTATTATATAATGCTTTAATAAACCTGCCGTGCCTAATCTGGAAGAAATGTCATCAGTAATTTGTAATGAATAAATAAATAAATAAATAAATAAATAAATAAATAAATAAATAAATAAATAACAGGTATTCTGCAAAGCTGTACATTTATTTTTACCATAGCTGTATATTTACATGTCATAAATACATTTATTAATACAATTTATATATTTTTCTAACATGTATTTTATTGTTTGTAAAGCAAACAGATATTATGGGATTCTCTCTGTATCACTGGCTCTTTCTCACAATCCCGACGGCGTATCATTTACATTTCCATCAACTATATTTCGCTGGGTTTTCAGGCAAATACATTTCATTTTTATCTCCAGCAGGAGACCCTTGAGTATGGCTCTGACACTCTGTAATTTCCAAAAGGTCAATGACATGAACAAATGAAGACTTTTTTTTTTAAATCAAATGTCATAACGTTGACACAGCTGTTGAAATAAAGGTGAAGCTAATGGTTAAGGAGCAGCGCTGATAATAGAAAGGTCACAAGTTCGGTTTTAGGTCAGATTGAATGACAGAGTTTCTGAATTATTAAGAAAGAAACTCTAAAGAGAGATTCAGACTGCATTTCTAAGTATCTTAGACCGCCACTGTAATTAGTTGCTGTATGTAATTAAATGTGACTGCTATTTGCCAAATAATGGGTGTAAATAGTGCTGACACGCAGGAAACATGGGGGAAAAAAATATTATTAGGACTTTTTTTTAGGAGTTGAAAATGCACTGGGCGGCACAGTGCCTCAGTGGTTAGCACTGTCACCTCACAGCAACAAGGTCACTAGTTCGAGTCCTGGTGTTCGTGTGGCTTTTCTCCGGTTGCTCCGGTTTCTCCCACAGTCCAAAGACATGCCTATACTGTAGGTAAATTAAATAAACTAAATTGGCCGTAGTGTAAGAGCGTGTGTGTGTGTGTGAGAGAATGTGTGTATGGGTGTTTCCCAGTACTGGGTTGCAGCTGGAAGGGCATTCGCTGCGGAATGTTTGGCGGTTCATTCTGCTGTAGCGACCCTTGATAAATAAGGGACTAAGCTGAAGGAAAATGAATGAATGAATGAAAATGCACTGGGTGGTTTCTAAGGAATGGCTAGATGGCTGCATATTGGGCTAAGTTACAATCAGGATTTTTACACTGAATTATCAAAAAAAGAGGAAATGTTTCAAATATGTTTTGTGATCATAGAAAAAAAACTTCTAATAATTATATAATAATTAATAATTAACTATTACAGTAAGAATATAATGTAATAATCTTCAATATTAGGGTAAACATAATATACAAGGTTAGGTAGTGTGCAAATTGCAAAAAACACACAAAAAAATATATACAAAAAAATTACTAAATATTTTATTTAAAATACAAATTAAAACTGATAGAAATAAATGTATAAAAATACATTAAGACCTAAACTGGAATATTATATACAAATTGTTATTTTTGTTATTACAATTTTTAGAAATCCAACATACTGCTATACTACATAAACTTATTATTCTTCAGTTATCTTTCTCTTCTGAGACTAAGACTTCCTCTTCTATATGCATCTCCGCCTAGACCGTTCATACTACAACCACCAAACTAACTCCAAACTGGTCTGACTCGGTATCCTATATCTTTTCCAACTGATTTGACTTACGGTTTTCTGAAAACTGACCTGGAAAGTTCGGAAAAGTCCCATTGACTTAACATTGGACCAAACTTTGGGTCACACTTTATTTCGATGGTCCGTTTGTTGAATTTAAGTTACACTGCATCTACATGCCAATTAATTCTCATTAGATTATAAGTAAACTGTTAGGTTGGGGTTAGTGTAAGTTGAATTGTACTTGACAAGTTTCTTATAGTCAGTTAAATGTCTGTTGAAGGAGCAGTATCAACAGATATTAAGCAGACAGTCTACTAAAACTCAAGTGGACCATCAAAATAAAGTGTTACCAAATTTTGTGACCTCATAACTTTGCGCCAGACTGTCATACAGACTTAAGTTTGGGCTCATTTAACTCAGACCAATCTGCCAATCACTGATAACCTTTCAACTTACTAGCCACACCCTAGCAACCACGTTATGACAGCCTAGCAACTGTCCCATAGACTTCCATTGTAAAAAAAAAAACTGCCATTGACTTTACATTGGACATACTTTCAACATTCTAAAAACATATCAACAATATAATAATAATCAAACTAGCAACATGCTTATTCATTCTATAAACATACTAACAAACATACAAACATCCTAATCCTACTAGCAACATGCTAATTCATACTATAAACATACTAACAACATGCTAATTCATACTTGAAACATGATAGGAACATGCTAATTCATACTAGAACCATGATAGGAACATGCTAATTCATACTATAACCATGCTTACAACTTGCAAATTTATGCTTGAAATGTGTTAGCAACATGTTAATTCATACTACAACCATGGTATTTTATTACCAACTGCCTGGCAACACCTTAGCACCACCTAGCAACGCCTTAGCAACCACCAAGAACAGGGGTAGGGAACCTATGGCCACATGTGGCTCTTTCACCTAAAATATGTGGCTCTCCAGTAGGCATGGGACGATAACCGTTTTCAAGGTATACAGTGGTTTGAAAAAGTCAAGGTTTTAAAACCACCAAAATGTTTGTTTTTTGTTTGTTTGTTTTTTTGTCAAGAGTATCTTCAGCAGAAAATATCCAAAGATGCTGTTTTAAATTGTAAAGAAATCAGTGGTTTTGAAACTAATGAAGACAGCAGAAGTCAATAATTGATTTGAGTTATTTAGCCTGACATGTTTACTGTTCTAAAATATTTTAAATCTTTCAAAAAATAAAATATATTATGTTCAAAGGGGGAAAAAGGTGTTTTTTTTTTACCCGGATATTTGAAAAGATGATATTTTAGAGCAGTGAACAACTCACCGCTACATTCTGTCTTTATATTATGCACTGTGTTTGTCATAAAATCATCAGTGCTCAATGCTCAGGTGTTCTATCAAAATCTGACTTTCGAGGACAAATCTGACTTTTCTCGCAACTGACAGCAAGAACGAACATAGAAGCGTTGTCTGATTGATAAGCAGCAGCTACATGTGTTCAAAAGAATCTACAATGTCAAATAGGATGAATCTATTCATTTTCTATTTTCTAAAGTAATACTATCTGTATTTAGCTTTTTGCTTGTACGGTGGCTCTGAACTGTCAAAACACCTCTCAAAACGCCCATTACATATTTGTACATATGAACATTACTGTAACACGTTTTATTCAAGAACATTTGAGCTGGTTTCAGTCCTTAATTCTTTAATTTTCATTTTACTTAAATCAATTAAAGGGCACCTATGGTGAAAAATCTACTTTTCAAGCTGTTTGGACAGACATATGTGTAGGTATGGTGTATAGACCGTCATATTGGGGTGATATAAACACACCCAGTCCTTTTTTTTCAATTTAGCAACATAAAAACGGTGGACCAATTGGAGCGGTTTTCAGACCGACCGCAACTTTATGTAGGAGTGCGGTCCCCCCGCCCACCGAATTGATTGACAGCTGCGTATTAACATGTCCCGGTAGTCACGTGTATAATCATATCAACAAGACAGAACATGCGCAAAGCAACCGGGAATAAAAGGTCAGTTCAGTTTGCTAAGGTCATTAATCATCATCAAATGTGATCAAGAGTTAGTTTCACATGTTTAAAATGTTTTAAAACAGTGCAAGTGTGTAATGAATTACAGCGATTTACTTCAGCTTTACTTCATCAGCACAGCCGCGTGCCAGAACCAAAAGAAGACGTTTCAATCCCAGTTTGTGGACGTTAAATCAGGTTTATTTTGTACATTAACATAACAGATATCCATACAGCAGTGGAGATTAACCTGTAGCCTGCAATTTGCTTGCAAAAAGAGTGCTAAGCTAAACGCGCGCGCTGTCTGTGTGTATGTGTATGAACTCTGTAACGACATTGTGTGTGACTCATCGTTGCAAATCAACAACAAATGCATCCAATACTCATTGGTAAAGTTCTTACAGTAGTATTTCTCACAAACGCTACGCGAGATCTGCTTCCTTTATGTCTGTCTGTTGTCTGACGCAGCCGAGTGAGGAGGTTAAGGCACATAGAAATGGTGTGCGGGGAGGACTAGCCTTAAAGGCGCAGTACAACAAAACTGCCACCTGGTGCAAAAATGTATAAAAGAGAAACTTATAAAAGGTTTAATAAAAAATCTGATGCCTGTTTTTAACTGAAACTTTACAGACACATTCTGGAGACACAAAAGACTCATATAAAATCTGAAAAAAGGGGTAACCTAGGTGCCCTTTAAGTCTCATTTTGTTATTTAACTTATTATTTTCATACAACAGTCAAGTCACATGTTAATTTGCTATGCAAAGAAAAGGAAATCATTTATATTTGGCATGCTATAAACTCATAAATATAGGTCTATATTTTTTTGCTTTGAGCAGGCTAATCGGTTCAAACTTTTTCTTAAGTTTTTAAAATAAAATCAGTTGTTCAGTGTATAATAAAATAACATTTTGAAATATTTACAATTATCGGCAATACTGTATCAGCTATTGGTCTCTAAATCTTAAGAGTTATCGGTGCATCCATATTGGTGCATCCCTAATTCAAATCAAACCCATATATTCTCATTCACACACACTACAGCCAATTTAGTTCATCCAATTCCCCTAAAGCGCATGCCTTTGGACTGTGGGGGAAACTAGAGCACCCAGAGAAAACCCTCGCCAACACAGAAAACATGCAAACTTCACACAGAAATGCCAACTGACCCAGCTGTGACTCAAACCAGCGACCTTGTTGCTGCGAGGCGACAGTACTAACCACTGAGTCATCGTGTCACCGTTGATTTGTTTTGTTTTATTATGCTTTTATGTTGTTTTTAGTTATTAATGCCAACAAATTAAGTATTCTGAAAAAGTATTGTGGGCTGTTTGTTTTTAATGTTCCCTTTTGAAGTTTGAAGTTTTCAGATATAATTTGATCAAAATGGCAGTAAACAAACAAAAAAAAACTTTTTCCCCTGATATTTCAAAGCCTGATAGGTGTTTCTTCAGATCTCAAATGCAGTAGATCTGATGCTTGCCTTAGAAAAGCAGGTCTGAAGCGTAAATAATCCCACCGTCATCTCAACACTGTATAAACTCGCTATTTGTGTGTGTACCGCAAGGCAAAATTCCTAAACAGTGAGCCTGTTCACAGCCTCGATAAAAGCCAATCAGAAACAATGGGCCTTGACCAAAACAACCAATAGGATCTTGTGTCTTTGTTTACGTCTGTGACAGCAGATCAAATCTCAGTCTATTTCCGTGGGCTCTCAGTATGAGCACAAATCACAGCATGGCCATTAACCTCTAGGCCCTCTGCTGAAAAGTAGTTAGTTTGACAAAAAGCATGTCTTAAAGTCTCGTTCAGACCAATAGATTTCCAATGCAAACTAGGCCAGCCTATAAGTAGGAAAGTATCTAAAAACACAACAATGAAATTTCTGTCATAATGTTCTCAACATTTACTTCCTCAACTTGTTTGACCTTATTACTTCTGCTGAATACAAAAGAAGATATTTTGAATAATGTTGGAAGCCAGTAGCCATTCTAGTGTCATACTTTGGATGTCAATTAAATTCATGTTCATTTCTGTAGCGCTTTTACAATGTAGATTGTGTCAAAGCAGTTTAACACTGATGCAGTTTCAATTTACTAGAACTTTATCTGTCCAGTTTTCAGAGTTGAAGTTCTGTTTAGTTCAGTTTAGTGTAGTTTATATATCACTGCTAAAAGTGAAACTGCACAAGTCCTGAAACCAAGTCCCAATGGTTCCAGATTTCCAACAAAATTAAATGTCTTCATTTGTGTTAAAGGGCACCTATTTTACGCCTTTTTCAAGATTTAAGAGAAGTCTTTTGTGTCTCCAAAAGTTTCAGCTCAAATCACCCATCAGATTATTTATTATACCTTACAGAATGTTAGAATTTTCTGCTCTGAACACAATGCAGCTGTTTTTGTTGCCTGTGCCTTTAATGGCCCGTTTCCTCTGACTGGTACAGTATGGTACAGTAGAATTGCGTTTCCACTACCATGGGTACCCTTTTAGTGGGCGTGGTGTAGGACAGAATGTTTCAGTCAACGTCATTCTTTCTCGAATAAATATCTAAAGTAAAGTTTATCGGTCATTCACATATCACGTGATAAGCACTTCTCACAAAACAGATGCTTTATACAAATAAATACTTGTGTATAAATGTTTATTACTAACTTTTCTATGAACATGAGTTTATATGACATTATTACTGCAGATCAATGACAGTGCAAAATAGCCTACTGTAACATCTGCAATTATATAAAATAAATAAATAAATGCAACATATATGAACACATACAGACTCTTACAGTCTACGATATGTTATCAATTAGAGGAAAACTACACACAGCATACATTTAATCCTTATTTAAGTTCAAAATCAACACAATATAATATAACAATATAGCCCACAGTCAGTGCAAACCTCTTCTCTGTGTCTGTAATCTTCACCAGCACATGTAGCCTCTGTTAGAGTGTAATTCTGTCATTCCAAGTTCATAATAGTCCAAAAGGCGATGATAAACATGGCAGTGATTCAGGTTGCTGAAACAATTTGCTCCTCTGTTTTGTCGGGCTTCTCCTTTGTTTTTTCGCACTTCACTCCTGCGTTTGTCCTATCATCAGCTCAAGAAGTTCATTATATCAAATATAGACGAAATCGCTAGCTCCCTGGACAAAGTGAAACCGCTCGCGCTTTAGACGGCCTCATAAAACAACAACAGGACACAGCAGATTTTGTTCTTGTATTTGTGGTTGTACATCAAAACAACAACAAGGTTTGTTTGAGCTCGGGTCATCCATGGCTTGTTATTATATGCATATAGTATTATGATGTAATCGCGCGGCTGTGTATTGAAAACGTGGTGGTTCCTTTGTTTTCATTCTGGCTAGCTCTACGAGCTCGTGACGTATCTCTGTACTCAATCAGCCTTTAGCTGCACATGTAACACCACCTTTTGGTACCCTTTCTCGTGTTTGGTAAACTTTCGAAAGGGTGGCGAAAAAGTGGTATGGTATGGTTTGGTACGCCTTTTGACAGTGGAAACGGCCATAAAAGCGTACCGAACCATACCGTATCACTCAGTGGAAACGGACTATAATGCTAGTTCTCCTCACTCACCGTTCCCACGTGCCTGTCAGAGTGTGCCTCCGTCTCCACCTTGGGTGCATCAGATAACCAGCACAGTGACAGAACTGAAGGAAGCAGATCTCATGTAACATTTGTGAGAAATACTATAGTAAGAACTTTACCAATGATTATTTTATTCCAAATGTCGTCACGTCCACACACACAGCAGACTCACACAGTGCGCGTTTAACTTTGCATTGTTTTTGCATGGCAAATGTGACAGGATACACGTTAATATCCACTGCTGTGTGGGTATGCGTTATGTTAATGTACAAAATAAACCTGATTTAACGTCCACAAACTGGGATTGAAGCGTCTTCTTTTATAATTGTACTGACACGTGGGTGTGGTGATGAATTACAGCGATTTTACCATCTTTAACTCACTTTATTACACTTATGCACTGTTTTAAAAACGTTTTAAACTTGTAAAAGTCATTCTTGATCACATTTGATGATGATTGATGATTACAGAGAGCTGAACAGACCTTTTAATCCCAGTTGCTTTGCGCACGTCCTGTCTTGTTGATATTATTATACGCGTTACTATGGAGACATGTTAATACACGGCTGTCAATCAATTCAGTGGGCGAGGAAAATCACACTCCTACATCACGTTGCGGTCGTCCTCAAAATGAGAGGGATTTGGATCCTATTTTAACATCAGGAAATTACAAAAGAGACTTATTGTCTTTAATATCACTGAAGTATGTCTGTGGACTAGCTATACCTACACAGTTCTGTCCAAACAGCTTACAAAAGAAAGTTCTCATCATAGGTGCCATTTAAAGCTCCTGTGAAGTGCTTTATAATGTGCATTTTTATTCGAAATTTTACGCAATCTCAATTGAAACATGAAGACTAGGTGGAACGTATAGTAACTCCTCCCCTTATAGTCAATAGTGTTTTGTATTTATCACAGCTATGCCGGTGAGAGTTGTTGAGCTGAAACAAAACAAATGAAAACAAATGAGAGGCATATCGGAGGAGGCGGGGCATGCCAGATACCAGAAAGAATTTGATTGGTCAGACGATCTGATGATAAACTAAAGTGTGAAAAAATTGTCGACACACTGCAAGCTTTGGATGTTTATATCAGGTTTATATTTTCTAAATGCAAATTTTGTCACTGTTTTGGAACACAGTAGCTTATAGATAAGTTAGACTAACATACTGATACTAACATCTAAACAAAAACTTTATTTTAATTTCAAGGGAACTTTAAATAAGTCTCTGATGTCCCTAGAGTGTGTATGTGAAGTTTTAACTCAAAATACCCCACAAATAATATTTTATAACCCTTTGAAACTGCTCCTTTTAGGCTTTGATCCTAATGCTGTTTTGGTGACTGTCGCTTTAAACTCAAATGAGATTGTGCTCTTTACAAAAAAAGGACAGAGCTCCAAATGCCTACGTGTCAGCATAATGGCAGACTCAAAAACAAATTAACATCTTATATGCTAATGAGAGAGAGAGAGAGAAATGGGCGGGGCTTTCCCGCTCTGATGACTTGTACAAAGGGAGAATGTTTGTACGAAGACTGTTTTTATGAAGTGCAGTTATAAAAAATAATAATAATAATACATGTTTACCATTTGAAGCTGGTTATATTCACACACTGATGCCTCACAGCTGTGTTTAAACACCTTATAAAAGTGATTTTTGCATAATTATTTTTGCTTTAAACTGAAAAAGAAACTTTAATGATTGCCCAAAATAACTGGAAAACAGTAAATACCAGGAAAGAAAGAAAAAAACATCTTAACAAGCTGCTTTAAATTAAGCAATTAAGTGCTATGGAACAAAATAATTGCACACATTTATATTCCCCTCACACAGTGATCACTGATTTATTTATTTGCCCGTTAATTAGTCAAGTTTGGCTTGTGTGTTCTGCAAATATATGCCAGAAGATCAATTAAAGGGATAGTTCACCCAAAAAAAAGCTTACTTACTATTTACTCTCCCTCAGGTCATTCAAAATCTTTATGAGTTTTTCTGAAAAGAAGATATTTTGAAGAAAGCCTGTAATTGTCATTTTTTGTGTTCAACAGAAGAAAAACTCAAACTGGTTTGAGGAACTATCCCTTTAAAATAATCAGCTGAACATCTTGAACAACATTCTCCTATCAAGATAATAATATAATTTAAATAGTTTATTATTTGAATGTTTTATTTTAAATGATTACAATTACAACATCAAAGTCCATGCTAAGAAAAGCAAATATAAGTCAATGGTTAAAGGTTTTCAGCATTCTTCAAAATATCTTATAACCCATTCTTCGAAATATCTTCTTTTGTGTTTAACAGAAGAAATAGAAACTCAAACAGGTTTGAAACAACAGAGTAATTTTTTTTTTTTAATTTTTGGGTGAACTAACCCTTTAAAATAATCAGCTGAACATCTTAAACAACATTCTCCTGTAAAACGTTTATACAATTTACAGAATTTTATAATTTAATATTTTTTTTACTAAACTAGTTTAAAACATCAACATCCTTGCTAGAAAAAGCAAATATAATGGAAGTCAATGGTTTCAGGTGTTCAGCATTCTTTTGTGTTCAACAGAAGGAAAAGAAACTCGAACAGGTTTGAAAAGACAGAGTAAATATTTTTTTTCATTTTTAGGTGAACTATCTCTTTAATATAATCAACTAAACATCTTGAACAACATTCTCCAATCAAGATGTTAAATTAATTTTAATTATTTTATTTTATTTTAAATGATTACAATTACAACATCCATGCTAAGAAAAGCAAATATAATGGAAGTCAATGGTTACAGGTTTTCAGCATTCTTCAAAATATCTTCTTTTGTGTTCAACAGAAGAAAAAGAAACGCAAACAGGTTTAAAACGACAGAGTAAATGATTTTTTTCTTTCATTTTTAGGTGAACTATTTCTTTAAAATAATCAACTAAAAATCCTCAACAACATTCTCCTAAAAATGTTAATATATTTTACATCATTTTATAATTTAATGTTTTTCTTAAGTATACCATTTACAACATCAACATCCATGCTAGAAAAGCAAATATAATGGAAGCCAATGGTTACAGGTTTTCAGCGTTCTTCAAAATATTTTCCTTTGTTGTCAACAGAAGAAAAAAAAACTCAAATATACTTGGAACAAGTATGGGGCAAGTTAGGGCTGCTCAATTACATGAAAAATCATAATCACAATAATTTTGGTCATAATTGTAATCACGATTATTCAAAACGATTGTTGAAGTCAAAATTATTCGCCCTCCTGTGAATTTTTTTATATATAAATATTTCCCAAATGGTGTTTAACAGAGGAATTTTTTACAGAGGAAATTCTCTGATTTTTAATAAATCTGTTACAATTAAACTGTGCTTTAAGCATCTTCACTGTAAGGAAAAAACTTTAGCTACAAAAGTCCTTCAGTCAAGAGCAGTGAGGGATTTTCTCCTTTTGTTGTTTGATTAATGATAAAAACAGGCGGCAGCAGGAATATTGCGCACTGTCACTTTAAGAATAGTGCGGCTCTGATATGGTTTCACTTTCACATGTCTTTTGATTCTCAACTTGTTTGTTTATTACACAAATGAGGGTTAATATGAATAATCACTAAACACCACGCTCTGACACAAATGTGCATGTATTTGTCCATTAAAGCGCTCACATTAAGATGCCGTTACTGTAGATGTGTGTGTTCTGCTCATCTCCAATTAATGGCACGGCCCTAGGGCAAGTGACAATGATTTTTAAATTACAATTATTTAAAACCTGGTCATTTGTGTTTGTTTGGTTCAGAACTTACTCCATCTCTTTCCTCTCAGCCTCTTCCTGTGAGAGATCCTCTTCTACACTGTAATCCAGCACAGCTCCCACTCCATATGCCTGGTTCTTCTGTACGACCGGCCTGATGGACTGATGGTCCTCACCCGCCACAAACTGCCCGTAGAACGTCATCTTCATAAACTGCTCAAACATCTTCTGACCCAAGAGCTTCCTGCTGAGGTCTATTATCTGGAGGTGACAAAAACAAATTTGCTTACCAAACATACAGTTGAAGTTAAAATTATTAGACCTCCTCTTTTTTTTCCTTTATCAAATACTTCCCAAATGATGTGTAACAGGGCAAGGAGTATTTTCACAGTATGTCTGATAATATTTTTTTAATTCTGGAGAAAGTATTACTTGTTTTATTTCAGCTAAAATAAATGCAGTTTTAATTCATTTATTTTTGATAACCATTTTAAGGTCATAATTATTAGCCGCCTTAAGCAATATTTCTTATCGATTGTCCATAAAACAAACAATCATTATACAATGATTTGTCTAATTACCCTAACTTGCCCAATTAACCTTAAGCCTTTAACACTAGACCCGCTGGAGGTCGCTGTATACCTAAAATCGCCAGTGCGGGTAAATTTTAATCCCAGCACAAAAATTGTTTAGAAATTGCTAAAAAAACAGACAAACAAAAATTTTCACCACTGTTAACAAAAAGTGTCTAGACTCATGAAATGATTATTTCAGGATAACAAGATTATTTTAGGAGTAGGTAATGAGTAGGTTAAAATATCTAAACTTGAGCCATCATACTCTGATGCATTTTGTGTTTTAAATAGCTCTACAAATCACCTTCCTTCAGTCATTGTGACTATTCATTTATTAAAACCACTAATTCAGTGAGTGAAATTGAAATTAAAAGTCATTGGGTGAGTAATTTCAAACATAAGCAGTGCATAAATACAAGCATTTCATTATAGTGGGTAGTTTTGATCCATGATGGTGCTTATGGATAAATGTCCCACATTTTAATCTATTTCTATCTAAACCATTTTTAATATCTGGAAATTGTAAATAAGGCAATTTTAGTAAAAGTCAATGACTGGGAGGCTTGAATGTTTTATTGAAGGTCTGTTATGCACATTTGAAGAACAGTGATGGGTAAAATTGACCCTATGGTGGTTCTAGTGTTAAACTGCACTTTAAGCTGAATACTAGTATCCTAAAAAATATCTAGTTATATATTATGTACTGTGGTCATGGCAAAGACAAAACAAATCAGTTATTAGATATTAGTTATTAAAACTATTATGTTTAGAAAAGTGCTTTAAAAATCGTATCTTCATTAAACAGAAATCAGGGGGAAAATATATAGGGGGGCTAATAATTCAGCAGGGCTAATGATTCTGACTTCAACTCTACGTGTATAAAAGTATGATCTTAAATCATATTGAACAATATTTATTAACTGCAAATTATATATATTTTTCCTTTAACAAAAACTCTCAGAGATAGACATGATGTTTGCTAGGATCAAGCCCAGGTGAATACTAGTGGATCCATGGAAATGTTTGAAAAAAAAAATAAACAAGGTAACAAACAAATCATTTAAAGAGCCCATATTATGGGTTTTTGAAAATGCCCTTCCATGTAGTGTGTCACACAGCTCTAAGTGAAGTGAAATATCCAGCTAAGGCTTAAATCTGTAAGTGTACAGTGTTTAAAACTATTGATTCATCTATAAAAGAGTCGACTCATAGTGCTTCAAACGAGTCGTCTTGATAACGAGTCATTAGGTGTTTCGCGATGACGGAGCCACGAAACACAAGCCTCGCCAGTAGTTACGCGCGCAAACCAGGGAGATTTGAAACCTGCGGCCCCGCCCACTAACACAGAAAAAACACTAGACACACACACACAGACGCCGCAGGTCGAATGAAGTCACGCTGTGCTCAGATGGATAATATTGACAGTCTCTACCCAAAGATGAGTTGTGAACTGTGAAGAGTCAGTGGTTGAGGTTTATTCACTAGTGTAAGTAAGTGCGATTAAAATTGTTGCCTCGTTTAACTTGCAAATTATGTATTTATTGTGTTTTGTTACTTGTTAACCTGGTACAGTACACGCGGTTACTCTTTATATTCTCTTATCACATGTAAGCCACGTTAAAAACGCGACGCGTGCCGCTTTGTTTACGGATTTAACGTTAAAGGCTTTTGTGAGCTCGCGTTCCACTGCCGTTTGTCGTTGCTATGGCGATCGATCGTAAGCTAGGAGACACGTGTCACTTTCCCTAGTTCTTCTGAGGAGCGTTGTGTGTGTGTGTGTGTGTGTGAGAGAGAGAGAGAGAGACTCGCGTCGCTTTCCCTAGTTCTTCTGAGGAGCGTTGTGTGTGTGTGTGTGTGTGTGTGAGAGAGAGAGAGAGAGAGAGACTCGCGTCGCTTTCCCTAGTTCTTCTGAGGAGCGTTGTGTGTGTGTGTGTGTGTGTGTGTGAGAGAGAGAGAGAGAGAGAGAGAGAGAGAGAGAGAGAGAGAGACTCGCGTCGCTTTCCCTAGTTTTTCTGAGGAGCGTTGTGTGTGTGTGTGTGTGAGAGAGAGAGAGAGAGAGAGAGACTCGCGTCGCTTTCCCTAGTTCTTCTGAGGAGCGTTGTGTGTGTGTGTGTGTGTGTGTGTGTGTGTGAGAGAGAGAGAGAGAGAGAGAGAGAGAGAGAGAGAGAGAGAGAGAGAGACTCGCGTCGCTTTCCCTAGTTTTTCTGAGGAGCGTTGTGTGTGTGTGTGTGTGTGTGAGAGAGAGAGAGGGAGAGAGAGAGAGAGAGAGAGAGAGAGAGAGACTCGCGTCGATCTCCCCAGTTCTTCTGAGGAGGGTTGTGTGTGTGTGTGTGTGAAAAAAGCCTTACACTATGAAGCGCGTGTGCACTGTGACTACTTTTATATAGTTGATTACCAGCTGGGCATTTCACTCTGTCTCGTGCTGAAGCCTGTCACTGTCGACCAATCGCAGCAGGCTGTCATCGGTCCAATCAGCGCAGATTAGCTTCGCGCTGAGGAGGGGGTTGGGAACAAATGAATCGCTGAACGATTCATATGGGAGTCGCTGGGATAATTAGGTAAAAATAAATGCAGATTATAAGACCATCAAAGTGTTTTTTGACCTTGCATGCATATTAGACTGTTGTTGGAGACCCTTACAACCTAAATATGACCCTATTTCATGTATAATATGGGCTCTTTAAGTAATAAAACAGATTAGAAAACATTTCTTAAAAGTTACATAAATCAAATTGTGTTCAAAGAAATACCTGTTCAAATAAATTAGCAAAACAAAACATTGGTTTAAAATTATATGGCTGCATTTTAATTAAGTCTAAACAATAAATGCAAAAAATCCTTAAATAAATAAAAACATAATAAATGAAAAAATAAACCAATCTGATTTAAGCAAACTAATCAACATTAGATTAGACAAATACATACAAATGATATCAAAATCAACAATCAAAACATATTTAAATAAGTAAATGAATGAATGCATGAAGTGCAGTACAAAAAATGGCTAAAGATGTATTGATGCATCTTAAGAGACTAAATATACATACATATTTACATATTTCAGACCTTTTTAGATTATATACATTTTTACTATACAGACCTGGTCTTTGTGTATGAAAATGTATATCGTAGATGCCTTTTACTTGTTTGAATTTGGTCCCACACATGAAAATGACTACATTTGAGGGTCTGTAGATAACCTGTGAAGTTTGTTTAATAAATTTAATTCAATTCAAGTTTATTTGTATAGCACTTTTCACAATGATCATTGTTTCAAAGCAGTTTTACAAAAGGTGCACATTATTGCATTACAATCAGATTTGGAAAGGTTAAGGTCACTGGTTACCATAACATTATTAGTTACTAATAACTCTAACTAATTAACTAGTATCTATAGAATCTCTTTAAGGTATTTATAGTATTGTATATATTTATGTATTCTATAGTCTTTGATAGAACATACACTCGGCGGCCAGTTTATTAGGTACACCTGTCCAACTCCTCGCTAACGCAAGTGTCTAATCAGCTAATCACAAAGCAGCAACTCAATGCATTTAGGCATGTACTGTAGACATGGTCAAGACGATCTGCTGCAGTTCAAACCGAGCATAAGAATGGGGAAGAAAGGTGATTTAAGTGGTGACAGACCGGCTGGTCTGAGCATTTCAGAAACTGCTGATCTACTGGGATTTTCACATACAACCATCTCTAGGGTTTACAGAGAACGGTCCGAAAAAGATAAAATATTCAGTGAGCAGCAATTCTGTGTTAATGCCAGAGGTCAAAGGAGAATGGCCAGACTGGTTTGAGCTGATAGAAAGGCAACAGTAACTCAAATAACCACTCGTTACAACCGAGGTATGCAGAAGAGAATTTCTGAACTCTGAACGCACAACACGTCCAACCTTGAGGCGGATGGGCTACAGCAGCAGAAGACCACACCGGGTGTCACTGTCAGCTAAGAACAGGAAAATAGGGTTACAAATTCAGAGGCTCACCAAAATTGGACAATAGAAGAACGTTGCCTTGTCTGATGAGTCTCGGCTGCGACATTCAGATGGTAGGGTCAGAATTTGGTGTCAACAACATAAAAGCATGGATCCATCCTGCCTTGTATCAATGGTTCAGGCTGGTGGTGGTGGTGGTGGTGTAATAGTGTGGGGATATTTTCTTGGCACACTTTAGGCCCATTTTAATACCAATTGAGCATCATGTCAACACCACAGCGTACCGGAGTAATGTTGCTGACCATGTCCTTAATGACCAGTGTACCCGTCTTCTGATGGCTACGTTAAGCAGAATAAGGCATCATCTCATAAAGCGGGAATCATCTCAGACTGGTTTCTTGAACATGACAATGAGTTCACTGTACTCAAATGGCCTCCACAGTCACCAGAGCTCAATCCAATAGAGCACCTTTGGGATGTGGTGGAACGGGAGATTCGCATCATGGATGTGCAGCCGACAAATCTGCAGCAACTGCGTGATGCTATCATGTCAATATGGAGCAAAATCACTGAGGAATATTCTCATCAACTATTTGAAAGTCAACAAAGCCTTTTATTTGTTTATTAGTCTTGTTATTAATTATTAGAATGAGTGAATGAGTGAGTGAGTCTACCTCCATGTCACCTAAAGGTCAAACAGGCTTGCATGTCTGAGGTTCATTCTTCAACTGCCAGTAATGTTGAATCATGTAACTCTACACACTCAGTAACCACATGACTTCTCCCTGGCATGGTGCCATCCTGTCATTGGTCTGAGACACTTCAATGCCACATGAGTAACTCTAAACAAGTCTATCATGTACAGTGCGTTTAGAAACAAGCTGGCAGGGACTGATATTTCTTCAACACTGCATGACTGAACTCGTATGAACATAAAACACACTACATACCTCTTTATTCTTTTCGACCAGAATGTCATAGGAGCACAGTTTGAAAACTACCAAGCTTCTAAGCAGCTCAAGGGTGTCTTTGCTCTTGTAGGCTTCTCTGGTCAGTTCAAAGTCGATGGAGATACTGTTATTGAAGGATTCATGCTCGCTGCTGTTAACGGACTCCTCTTGTGTGTTTGTTTTGGTTTGATGATAACGATGAGTGGAGGTCACCAAACTCCTAAAACTGCGACCACGAGCCGCGAGCCCAAAGCAGGGTAACGTAAGAGTTTTGCGGAGCGACATCAGTTCGACACGTCAATGTTGACAATGTTCATAAAACAAAAAAATATATCCTCTGCTTATGCTGCTGACAACCAACTGAACACATTGAACGCTACCTGTAAGTCTGGCCTCGTATTCTAATTTGGGTTGTCTGATTGGTTCAAATCACGTGACGTTTCATGTTTACTAACGTCCCGCAAGCATGAGATTCCATAAAAGGAATGCCGTTGCATAAATGTTCCGTGAGTGAAACGTCAGTTTCGTAACGTACGCATTAATTCAGGGAGTTCGACGTAAAATATGTGGTGATACAGGTCAGGACAAATACAATGCACAGAAATGGCTAAAACAGATATTCGTCTTGTTTTGCTATTGTTTTTAGTTTTATTTGACGCTTCAATAACATACATACAAAATCAAACCTACACAGAAACAATGACAGTGATAATAACTTAAGAGGGCACGTTAAATTATATTATATATACATAAAGGAAGAACAAATAAATAAAAAAATAACACTATTAGAGCAAGCGGAAATGACTGTATGTATATCCGTGATATTTCCCAAATAATTATGGTAATATATTCCATGAATCTCCCACTTTCTTATTGTTTTTAAGTAATCTATGTGATATAATAAATACATAAATTATCTTGTTGTTAGTTTTACTTTTACCGTTTTGTTATGACGCGCTTGTGGTGTGCTCATAGGGCGTACTTGACGTAAAAGTTTGTTGTGTATGTTCCGTGAAGTTAACAGACGGGGGAGCCCTTGCATAGTTTAAGCAATTCACTTTTGCAAGACTGGATGCAAATATATGGATGTCATGTTTAACAAGCCCGTAGCCAGTCTGAAAGTGGATTTTTTGCAGCTATTCGCCTTGTTTTCTATTCAATTATGCATTTTAGTGACATTTTAAAAGCTAATCTTTGCTGGATCAGTTTGTCGGATGCTGATCATAACCAAACTTTTTTGATGCACCAAAAATATGTCCTACAATTTTGTCAAAGTGCTCACCATACTATTTTAACACGAGGTATTTATTTAACTTGCATTTAAACTAAGTTAATTCAGTTTTATAAATATAGTTCTGAGTTATCATAACAAAATTAATAAACAAATATGAAAAAAAAAATACTTATTTTTAAATACAAATTTATTATCATTCATTATTTAAAAATATATGAATCTGGTAAAACTTGTTTTAAAATAAACTGTAGCCTATGGGAAAATAAAAACTGGCCAGCTCATTCACCTTTCCTCTGTCCGAATCTGGCCACTTAATTAAAATTATAATTAAAAATTCTATTTGTCTTAAAGCCTTCTTCTGTCTAGAATTTTCACAATTTATAACAGCATAGCGGTCAAAAATGAGATCATATAGGAGTCAAATTCTGGACTTTGTCAGTGGGTGGGAGGGGGGGTGGTCTTTTGAACCCCTTGAACACCCCCTGGCTACGGGCCTGTATAACCTGACACAATTTCCAGGGGCATCTACAAAGTATTTGTGAATAAATGTTTCGAGATTTTATTTGATGATTCAAAAGTGCAAAACTTGGTTATTTATGGCTATTCCATGCAAAGAGCATCTGTCCTGACATTAAGGGCTCAATTATTATTAGAGTTCAATACATAATCGCTTTGCTTGTAATCAATGGCAAAACAAAATGTTTAAGTGGAAACGTTGAGCATTGAATGAATATAAGGTTTAAATGCACATTGAGAAAAAGAACTTAAATGTATTCTCACTATACTAAACATATTTATTCATTAGCATATTAGAATAATCAAATCAAATTTATGATTTTAATTCAAAAACATTAAACAATATAATAATAATAATAATAATAATAATAATAATAATAATAATAATAATAATAATAATAATAATAATAATCTTGTTGTTTTCCAGTATTTTTTTTGCCACCATCCTTTAAATACCTTGGTTTTACCAATTTCACATTGAATTGTGCATATTCACTGCACATATACGTTTGTAATTATGTCCATAACTATCTGCATACCTCTGATTACTAATAGCAACCTGTAAATATATTAATCTATCGTAAATCTCTGTTCATAGTTAACACAACCTGTAAATAATGATCATAGTACATCCATCTATAAATATCACCATATTTCTACAATTGCACTTTATAGCTCATTGCACTGCTGGTTAGACCTAAACTGCATTTTGTTGCCTTGTACTTGTACAAGTGTAATGACAAAGTTGAATCCAATCTAATCTAGTCTAATTTGTCATATAATTTTGCATATTTCTTTTATACATCAGTACAGGTTACAATGTTTAATTTTTACCTAAATATATAGGCTATTTTATGCTGAATGACCATATCACAACATTATTTCACCCATACTTGTTTACACTTATTGTCTTTTAATATTGACGTTGACACTTGGCATTTTAGTCCCATTTCTAAGTTTTATGTCAAACAAATGGCCATTAATCAAGCCAAAAAAAGTTTTGCGGAAACGCTGAGTATTGAATGAATATAAATCATTGTGTATTTGCTTGTGTAATGCACCCAATCATTAATCAAGTTAATGTCATTAACATGCATAACCTTATTTTAACCATATTTGTTTACACTTATTACTATTAAAGCTAACACTTGCTATTAATATGCATTATACAATCCCATTTCTAAAGTTTTATGTCATACAAACGGCTATTAAAGCCTGTAATTTGTAAATGTTTTGCAAATGTTTTCTTTGTGATTTGAATTGATTTAGACATTAGCAATTAATTAAATGTAGGCATCGTGGATATGTTATCTATTATCACACTGTCATATGAAAAAGTGCAAAAACAAACACTTTTACAGATAAAGAAACTAACACTTTATTGGAGACAGTCTGTTATGTTATTTAAATATATATATTTTTTATTTTCTTGATAAGCGGTGCTTAGGGCCCCAGGAAATCTGAGGGGCCCCAAATAAATACCCAGAAGTATAAATTATAGCTATAAATTATATATAACTTCCTTTTCAATCATATTTTGTTTGGTGAAGGTATATAATTTTTGTTATTTGAACGTAATTATTACATCTGCTCAAATGTGTCCCCCACCCTCAGTCATGGAGCAGTTCAGCTGACAAATATTTAGTTTAAAAAAACGAAATAGTGATTTATTATTTTTAATTGTGAATTCATTTTATGAAAGCAAATCATTTAAAAAGTTTCACATGATGTTTTACATGTCATTTTTATTTAGAATTAAGATAAACAGTAGAAAAGGATTTTGGGACTTTTGAGCACCATTTGCTGGCATTGCTTAGGGCCCGTAAATCACTAAATCCGCTCCTGATCATGATACCCTGAAGATCATCAAAACAAAAGGTTAGGGGAGAGGGGTAATAATCTGATGGGTAGGATAAAATGTCAGGACACCCGGCAGACCTAGACCACTGATTGACATCATAAGAGTTCTCAAGACATTTTTTTTCTTGTACAATATCTGTTTGGATGCATATAACCTAAAAGTAAAATAAAACTAGATGCATAGATTGTATAGTTTTGACCTACAGTAATCTCTGAAACAACTAATCAGAGGTTACAGAATACACTCAATATTGCTCAAAACATTGAATATTTAAATAGGTTTTATTAATAAATTAGATGTCATTTAAATAGATACATACTTTTGATTCAATGAAGCATGTATTACACAAACTAAAATTACTGAAAAAGTTGATCAACAATGTATAATTCGCACTCTGGGTGTAAGTGGTAAACTTTTTGCGCGCGTGCGCATAATGAGACGACGAGACTGGCAGCGCGAATACGCTCTTGCACGGGCATGCGGATGGGGTCAGTAATAAGGGGGGCTGAATGGCTCCATGGTTTAGTCCTAAGCATAGTATAGTCACACCCACTCGATGAGGAGCTGTTCGGGTGGTTTCGGTTAGAATTTGGGAAACCGCTGCACACCAAAGAGAGCAGGCGCACCGAATTCCCAAGAACCAAAGCCAGAGATAGGATCACTAATTAGGAATTTCCCTACTGAAAAGAGAACAACGAATCATTTTCCCGTTTCTTTTCCAAAATGGACGCACATAAAGTTTTGCAGAGTTTTTCTGTCACTTTCTGAGGCACGTTTTCTCTCCGGAAAGTAAGCATTTTGGAAAACAATAGCGGAAAATTTGGGAATACCATAGTGGGAGAAGTTTCCAGCAATGCAGCAGTTACATCCACTAACACTCGGAGCGCGCATTAAAAGCAGAAGTTCTCCTCAGGAACTAGTGCTGGACGGAGGGAATAACAGTTTGGTTTTATAACTTCTCTTCGCCCTCTCCTCCTCTTTTCTCTCCTCAGCCTCAGCCTCTGGAGTCTGAAAGAAAGTGGATAAGCGACTTATGCGGATAAAATTTCTTCCAAACGCTTGAAGTCGAAGGTTTTGAGACCCCGGAGATACAGAATACCCCATCTGAACTTCGAGAGATTGTAAAAGAAAGGAATGCTGAGCAGAAGAGGCGCATGGAGAGATGCTGTTTCTTCTACCATGGATCTAAAGTGCACTTTAGCGGGTGTAGTGCTTTTGCTTCTGTGCTTGTGTCCAGGTTTCAGTCAAGAACTCAATCCAAAGGGCAGGAACGTGTGCAAAGTTTCAGGGTAAGTAATAACTGTGTGTGTGTGAGAGAGAGAAGGTGTATTTAGTATTATTGTGCAAAGCCCATATTTGACTAGAAATCCCATTTAATGCAGCTGTAATTGATGCCAATTAAACAATAGCTTCATTTAAAACTAATTAAAAGACGTATTATGACGTAAATTAAAGCTCTTACATTGATCTTTTTTAAAAAGCTATCATTTGTGTTGTTTGTGATTTTAATATATTGTAAAACGTAATGTAACGTGACCTTTAAAGCCTAATAGTAAAGTTGATTTCTGATTGTATTTCAAATAGTAAATGATTTGAATCTGATGTGTGTCAATCATGCGGTTTCACATCTGGGTCACTGACACACACTGAGAGAAAGGGGGCGACACCACTGACTACTGCACTGAAGTCGTGGCACAGCCGAGAGACAGTATTAAAAAGCCTATACGTAGAACAACAATACTTGGTGTTATTTCTTAAAGGAATAGTTCTCCCAAAGATGAAAATTCTTTCATTTTTTTTACTCATCCTTTACTTATTCCACGCGTTTATGAGTTTCTTTCAGCTGTTTATCACAGAAGAAGATATTTTGAAGAATGCTGAAAACCTGCTACAATTGACTTCCATAGCAGGAAAAATAAATACTATGGAAGTTATAGGTCTCCAGCATTCTTCAAAATATCTTCTTTTGTGTTCAACAGAATGAAAAAAAAAACATTAATGTTTGGAACTACTTGAGGATGAGTACATTTAAATTTTAGTGTGAACTATCTCACGTTTAAAATTTCACATTAAAGGAGAAAAGTTCATATTTTGAAGTATAATAATCTCTTAGTTTACTCAAAAGAGATCTGTGCAGACTGCAAACTCATCTAAACACAGAGGTCATCAAGACTGTGACATTAAGCCTTGTATCCATGACCTACTTTTCTTTCCTGTCTAAGAACGGAGGATGGCTCATCACAGTTTTGATGATGCTGATTAAAATCAAAGGGATAGTTAACCTAAACATTTAAATACTGCCAATATTTCCTCATCAATATGTTCCCAACTGAGTTTCTAAATTCAGAAGGATATACTGAGGAATGTCGCGAAAAAACAGCCACTGACTTCCTTAGTATTTATGGAATAGAACATTCGGTCCCACTTTATATTAAGTGTCCTTAACTACTATGTACTTGCATCAAAAAATAAATACAATGTACTTACTGTGTTCATAATGTATTTGAGAACACCTGTGGTGCTTTTGAGTTGGGATAGGGGTTGGGTTATGTACAGGTTTGGTGGTACGGGTAGGTTTAATGGTGGGTTAAGGTGTAAGGGATGGTCAACAGTGTATTTATGTAGTTACAGAAGTTAATTACAGATGTAATTACATACAGGTATTTAATCAAGCATAAGTATACTGTAAATAAATCTATTTACACAATAGGTACATTGTAACGAATTATTAATTTCTATGTTGGTACATAGTAGTTAAGGACACTTAATATAAAGTGGGACCGAACATTCAATTGATGCCTTTTCCCAACATTCTTCAGAATATCTCATTTTGTGTAAAGAGAAGAAAGACATTTATTAAGTTTACAATAGCTTGAGTGAGAGAAAACGGTTAGTGAATTTTTAATTTTTGGGTGAACTATACTTTTACATACATCAAGTCATAGAAGCAAACATTTACGAAAACAAATAATACACAGAACAGAGGAATCAAACCCTGATAATACCACCGCCTGTATCTAGTTAGCAGGATATACAATAACTAATGTAATGGTGATTCCAGAATGTTTTCATATACTCTATGTCAAACTGGGACATGGGGGCTTACTGGTTAGCACTGTCGCCTTACAGCAAGAAGGTCGCTGGTTCGAGTCCCGGCTTGGCCAGTTGGCATTTCTGTGTGGAGTTTGCATGTTCTCCCCGTGTTGGTGTGGGTTTCCTTCGGGTGCTCCGGTTTCCCCCACAGTCCCCACATTTTTTTTGACAGATATTGTGAACGCGATTTGAGTTGCGATTTAATTTTGTAGTCGAGCCTCAGCTCAATAATCTGTAAGCCGTGGCAATAATTCTGCAACAGTTCTTAAAAATGACCTGTTTTTGTTGTGTCTGTGACTTTGAAACCAAAATATTCCCATATTACCGACATGCTGTCTTTCTTTGATATGAATTCGTCTATTAATGCTTCTGAAGCGGCAGACGCCATCATCCCACTTGTCCGCACTTTCCTGTTTGTTTTATTGTGGGCTTTCTGCATAGTAAAACGAAAGTGTGACCACTCAATTGGCTAGTAATGCTATCACACACAGACGGCAGTCACGGATTTGCTCTGGGCAGGGGGGGGAATTAAATAATACATATACATTTCATATCGCAGCCTCTTGCAAGTAACTAAACGCACGTTGCGAATGCGATTCAATTTCGATTAATCGCACAGCCCTAATAGTTGAATTGGATGAACTAAATTGGCCGTAGTGTATGAGTGTGTGTGTGTGAATGCGAGAGCGTATGGGTGTTTCCCAGTACTATGTTGCAGCTGGAGTGATATCCGCTGCATAAAACATATGCTGGAATAGTTGGTGGTTCATTCCGCTTTGAAAGAGACTAAAAAATATGGACGTAGTAACCGTGATATCACCCATAGGTTTCTGAAGAGCGCAAATGCATGCTACATGTGGGCCATTTTGTCAGCGCGTTATCGCGCCAACCCAAGGTAACCAAAAAAGGGCAAAAAGGCGCGTGTGAGAGGAGCTACAGATGCCTACTAGCATTTTTCTTAGATGGGCTTTTCTATGGGAGAAATGTTTAATACTTCATTATTTGTGATTCGGTTTTGTTCTGACCACATGTGCTTGGTTGTACACTATATCAATATGGTGTTTAGTCTGTTGAAAACACTGTTGTAATACATTGAGCCACTAAATATTGTTTTTATGATGTTTTTCTACAGGAGGAAAACGCTAATTACTTCCAAACACTTCAAATATAGTGTGTGTTAGTAAATGCAAGGCTATTTATGAAATCCAGGCATTACACTATGACAACGCTTCAGATGACTGTTCTAGAGCCTACAGCTAATCAATCTGTCAGATTCTGGAGTGCATTACAGGTCTAAAGACAATTATAAGTGGTAAATGATCTTAAAACAAATACATTTATAGAGATGGTATAAGTATATAGGAATTTCACTCATCTGGGAAATGGAGGCCACATGGATGGTTTGTGAGCACAATTAAGTGCACAGCATGCTATATAATCTGATAATTGTAAGAAGTAATTCTAAAAGGCAACTGACTGTGTAAAGCCACATAAAACAAAACAAAAATACGATGAACATGCCGAGTTCAGCGATTAACCAGCTGGAATTAGCTGAGGTGACGTGACGGCGACAAGCGAGATATATCTGTCACTCAAGTGGCCACGCCCTTAATTATGCAAACTTAATATAAATGAAACGGGTGTGTTATTTAAAAAAAAAAAAGTGTAATATCAGCTATATACACCAAAATGGTTCTTTGTACCAGGCTGTAAATACCTTTTTTTCTGCTGTAAAGTTGGCCGTTTAAACATTGGGGTCAACAGAAATCTGCTCTATTATGGAGCCAGGACTAGCGGAATTTCGATGAATAGCAGTCTCAGTAACTTCTGTATTAGCTTCACGAGGGAGAGCGGGATGTTGCTGCTTGGGTAACCCATGATAAGTAAGGGGCTAATTCGAAGGAAAACAAATGAATGAATGAATGAATAATTGACATTGGCATTTGCAGATAAGATTGTGTCTAGCAGAAAATGCATATTAATATGTCTAAATATTGTCAGTAAATTTTTGTGAATCGTTAGCTTCAAACTAAATTGAAAGTTGGTAATAAAATTGTCATTAGCTGTGATTTTCGTTGAAAGTCTTTTCACTGAAATGTTCTTGTTTGGTATAGGGAACCAAAAAAAACTTTCTGTTTTTGTTCTTCTTAGACCTATTCGTTTTTAAGAGTGAAGTTACCTACTTATTACACTGCCATTAAAAGGTTTTGGCTGGGATTTTAAAAGTCTTCTTTATACAGTTGACATGTTAAGACAATCTCTCGACATAGAAATCCAAAAAAGCAACAAATCAATAGGCACTTTTCAACTGCATGTTAAACAGCGCAGTTGCTTTGAATTCAATACAGCTCACTTTTGGGGTCTTTTCCTCTGCATTCCCTACCTAGTACTTGTTTTAGTACCACTTCAGTTGAAGTTCCAAGCAAGAAATATATGTTATTAAAATGTGCTGACCACGGATTGGTCAGAGAGAATAGTCACTATCAGCAACCTTGGATTTGCATCATGAGACACCAAACCTGCTATATTTAAATATCCAGCAGCAGTCACTCAAAAACACCATTATATCAGTAGCATCCTTTGCCTTTGTGTTGGGGATGCACAATGTATTGTCTTAGCATTGATATTGCAATGTATGGATGTGCAATAGTTACATTGCAGGACGTGGAGTGAGAATTATAGTTGACCAGGTTCACAACAGTTCAGAACACATGAGAATTATGGAGTCATTTCAGTTCAACCATTATAAAGTGGACATTTATACATTTATTCAATTGCTTGTGTTTTTAAGGCCTGTGTAAACACTAAGCGAGCTTAAAGCATTTGGGCACAATTTGGGAATTATTTTCTTTGTAGCTTTAACATAGATTAAATGTATTTAATTATTTACACAATGAAGAATATATAGCTTAATTATACATTTGATTTATTTCTGTAACTATTCTGTTCACAGCTCCTTCATTTGTGTATTTGCTCTACTTTATTTCTCTCTGCTTGTATTTTGTTTGTTATATTTATGGAGATTAAAATATCTAAAATTATTAAGTTATCTTGTGAAATATTACAATAGAAATCGCAGAAGTCAAAATAACGCAATGTACATTATTTTCCAATATCGTGCAGCCCTACTTTGTGTTGTTGGTTGGTTTGTGTCGTACGATCGTGTTTACGATAATGTCATGGCAGTAGAGATGGCACGACTATAGAAATGTAGCTATCCAAATTGACTCAATGACATTTGTATTCAAACCCAGGTGGACACAAACATTGAAAAATCCTGGTACCTGATTTGATTTCTTCAGTGGAGGAATTGTGACCAGTTGTGACCAGTGGATTGGAAAAATTACAGCTCAATAAAAATCAAACCATTAGCCTAAAAAACTAGAGGTTTGTTTTTTGCTTTAGCTATTTTTTTAGATGGATCTCATATCTGTAAGAACATTCCTTTTCTACCTGCATTTCTTAAAAATGAATGCAAAAATATGGTTTAAAGTTGCTAGAAGCATCAAGTGCATACCCATCTGTGATGTTCACGCCATGGTAACCCTATGACATTTCAGGTCTTATCAGGTCAGTTTGGAAAAAGTGCATTTATTTTAAAACACAGAAGATCTGAGGGTAATAAAACTGAACTTGACTCATAGAAGTTTTGAGTCTCTCAGGTTGGACCTCAGTTTTTGGATCCAAGCAGACCTGCGAAGACTTCCAGCAATGGTCTTTTAGTCAAACATTGTTATTTTGGTTGTCAAGTACTTGAACATGCCTATAGACTGAACATGTAATGTTCATGCACAGCATGACATCCATTTTCTTAGAATAGGCTTATCATTTTAGCTCAAAACATCACATGTTGATGTGCAAAATCACACATGCAGCATAGATGAAACTCATTTGAAACACATGAAATGCTTCATGTACAAATGGCATGGCATACTTGCAGATGACACAACTTAGCATCCAAGCGGGCATGTAAAAACGTCATCCAAAAATACGTCAAAAATGCACATCGATCTAATGTCAATTGACTACCCTTGTTATGATAACCAGCGATCTAGCGACTGCAGACCGCTGGTAAAATATGCAGATTTCTAAAGGACTACAAATCCGCCTGTATATGGACTACAAGTTCCAGTCATGCACCGCTCCCACACCTGTTCCTCATTCGGCAGATTACACACATTCACGGCTGGGAGCTGCTCATGAACTGATTACTAGGTCTATTTATACAGCGCACACAGACACATCAGGGCTGAGTCTTCCTAATTTGAATTTTGAACATCAGGACGTGTTTTCCTTTGCCTTGTCTTGCCGTGTTTGACCCTCACTGTGTTTAATTGATTATTCTCGTTTACTACCTGCCTTCTGACCACTCGCCTGTTATTTGACTACGACTCTGGATCCTCTGTATGTACCTGATTGCCCCTGTGTTGACCGTTGCTTGCCTGACTGTTCTTAATAAATCTTGCATTTGGATACACACTTGATTGTCAGCGTCCCCTTCACATTACAATCCTGAAACAACATCAAATTGACAACTAAAAATGGTGTCAAAAATGTCAATAAATGATTACAGGACTCTCCTTTAATTGAATTTTGATGTGTTTACACCAATGTTAGATGTCAATTTGACATTTTGACATCAAGTTTACATGCATTGTAGGGACAGGGTATATGCAGGAATTCTAAAGGTTATTTCAATACCTTTTTAAGACTTTTAAAAAACCTTCTCTGAATAATTTAAGACCTCATCGCCACCTAAAATTCTAATCAGTATCAAACCTTTAACTTAATAAACAGTTGTTAATAAACAGTTGTCATTAAATAAATCAACGGAGCACAACGATGCAACAGAACTCCGATAAGCTCAGAAGAAACAAAGCTTGAAAGGATCAATTTCGTGGTTGTTTTCAGCGACAGGCCTCAGCCACTGTTTGAAGTCGCCTTTCTCCAACCAGTAGTATGCAAACTTACATTTTCCCACTTTGCCATCTGTTTCGCTCTATGGTTTGGCTACATGTGGAGAGCGTCACATCATCTTTCCGCATTTGTTGCAAATTACGTGACATCACCCGAACCGAGGAGCTTGCCCGGACGCACCCCGGCCCGAACCAATCACGTGGATTAAACACGCCGTTGTTAATATTAGGAGATAAATAAATATATTTATGCTTTTTTGGAGTCAAACACTTTGGACAACGCTTGTACAAAATTCAACACCTCGTAAAAACGCAATCCAGACTTTTTTATATCTTTTAAGGGCCTTAATTTTCTCATAATTGATTTATCAACTTTTAACACTTCTTAAGACACCGCGGACACCCTGAGGCGACACGGTGGCTCAGTGGTTAGCACTGTCGCCCCACAGTAAGGGGGTCACTGTTTCGGGTCCCGGCTGGGTGAGTTGGCATTACTGTGTGGAGTTTGCATGTTCTCCCCATGTGGGTTTCCTCCAGGTGCTCCGGTTTCCCCCTCAGTCAAAAGACATGTGCCATAGGTAAATTTGGTAAGCTAAATTGGCCGTAGTGTGTGTGTGTGAATGCAAGAGTCTATGGATGTTTCTCAGTGCTGGTTTGCGGTTGGAAGAGCATCTGCTGCGTAAAACAAATGCTGGGTAGCTTGGCGGTTTATCCCACTGTGGCAACCCCTGATAAATAAAGGAACTAAGCCGAAGTAAAATGAATGAATGATGACATCCATTTTCTTATTAATGTCAAGATGTTAATCAATTTAAAAAGTTGTATAAATGTAAATTATTAAAGGAATATAATGACGAAGGTGATTGAAAAGGATAAAATGAGAAAGGTATGATGAAATTTTAATTAATGGCTGTTTGCAGTACTTTGTATTTTTATTGGGGGTCTATGTTATAAAATGTAAATGTACAAATGGAATCAAACATATGTCAAAGATGCCAAGAGGATAAAATATGTCTCATGCAAAGCTCATATGTCTCATGTAAAAAGAAGAGATAAGTAAAAGAAGAAATAAGTTTAAGTAATAGACGAATGATGTATGTGGTAATGGGGTTGGAAAATACAAAAAGCTTGTGCTTCATCCCGCTCCGTTTTCGACCATGCTGAAATGTATTTTTTGTTAAAGAATTTTTATGTATGATACTTCTGTTTGAAAATAAATAAATCAAATCAAATTATAATAACGTTTTGATGTGCAAAATCACTCATGAAACATTGATGGAATGCATTTGAAAATTTCATGTGTTTTACATGTGTTTAATAGTAAAAATGGCATGGCAAACTTTCCGAACTTGTCAATTGACTACCCTGATGTCAAAACAACATCAAATTGATATCTAACAATGGTATCAAAAATGTCAATAAATGATCACAGGACTGTAATGTGTCTTTTTACACCAACGTTAGATGTCAATTCATTCATTCATTCTTTTCTTAGTTCATTTATTAATCAGGGGTCGAACCGCCAACTTATCCAGCATATGTTTTACGCAGCGGATGCCCTTCCAGCTGCAACCCAACACTGGGAAAAACCCACACATTCTTGCATTCACACACATACACTATGGCCAATTTAGCTTACTCAGTTCACCTATAGTGCATGTCTTTGGACTGTTGGGGAAACCCACGTGAACACGAGGAGAGCATGCAAACTCCACACAGAACTGCCAACTGGCACAGTCGGCTTGAATTAGTGACCTTCTTGCTGTGAGGCGATCATGCTACCGACTGCTCCACTTTGATGCCAGATTTCAATTCGATATGTAAAATATATAATCCAGTATGCATTTGTCATTTGGAATTTAAGCTTTTAAAGGAATAACACGTCATGTAGTATAATAGTTTTTGTGTCGTTATTTTGGTGGTCAAAAGGACATCAATGTGTGGATGTTAAATGGACGTCAAGGTTTTATTCATTTATTCATTTTCTTTTCAGCTTAGTCCCTTTATTAATCCAGGGTCGCCACAGCGGAATGAACCGCTAACTTATCCAGCACATGTTTTATGCAGTGGGTGCCCTTCCAGCTGCAACCCATCTCTGGGAAACATCCATACACACTCATACACTACGGCCAATTCACCTGTCCCACATGTCTTTGGACTGTGGGGGAAACTGGAGTACCCAAAGGAAACCCACGCGAACGCAGGGAGAACATGCAAACTCTGCACAGAAACGGCAACTGATCTAGCTGAGGCTCAAACCAGCGACCTTCTTGCTGTGAGGCGAC
This sequence comes from Danio aesculapii, assembly GCF_903798145.1. NCBI lineage: Eukaryota > Metazoa > Chordata > Actinopteri > Cypriniformes > Danionidae > Danio > Danio aesculapii. Next base: position 11,756,154 of record NC_079439.1, read on the forward strand.
AGCACTACCTACTGCGCCACTGCGTTGCGGTCAAGGTTTTAAAATAAAAAAGCACATCAAAACTAGATGTCGGTAAGATATCAAGATGCATTCAGTGTTCTAATAATCCCACAAAGATTTCTTCACTTCAAACCAGAACAGCTGAATTTAGATGTACGCATCAACAAATCATGTCTGTTTTATCTTCCAGGCCATTTTAGGGGAATTCTACACAGTGTTAAGCACTCGATAGCTTACCCGATTGTTTAAAAGTTTGTTTACGTAGCGATTACTGGCTCCAGATGTTTATCGCTGTAATTCAGATCAAAATGGAAACCACCAGATACAATTCCGTGTGCATTTTCACAAACAGAGATTCTCAGCAACCACAGACGTCGACAGGAAGTCAGTGTGCGTTTTACTAAATTGCTCAGAATTTCCACACAGGACTTTATTGTTGCTGAATCAAGTTTGGCCCCCCAGCTGTTGACTGATGCTCAATTTCCATTTGTTTAAGCGGGCCGAGCTTCCCAGTCTCGCTGCGGTGCGCAAGCTCGCTTTGACAAAGAGCAGAGAAGTCAGGGCTGCGGTGTAGATCATGTCTGGGTAAGACACGCACGCATAGGCTAAACAAACTGTGACTGAAGCCAGAAAGCGGCCCCCACGCTTCAGAGGAAACAAAAGTGTGGACAAGGCCTCTCAGAGGTCACATGTGCTGGAATATGAGGGGCGGCATGTGTCTTATATCCAACGAGCACTTAGAGAGTATTCGATTTTAAAGGGAAGCCACTTGACAGAGAGATAGCAGGGGTAATTTAAAAGGTTTTTTAAAAGAAACTGGGAAAATAGGTTTGTTTTTTTTAAGCATGGAAGTCATAAATTGTACATATCTATAATTCATTCATAAATTCATTTTCTTTTCGACTTATTCAATTCACCTATAGCGCATGTCTTTGGACTTGTGTGGGGGAAACCCACACGAACACGGGGAGAGCATGCAAAATCCACACAGAACTGCCAACTGACCCAGCCGGGGCTTGAACCAGCAACGTTCTTGCTGTGAGGCGACAGCACTATCTACTGCGCCGCCAATGGAATAACATATTGCAGATAAAAGATACATTTAAGTAAAGCAGAGAGCTTAATCAAGATGTCACAATGGGCCTTTGTCCATAGTTTTTAATCAATTCCATTTATGTCATCAATGTCAATAGTTGCTCTTGTAAGAACAGATCGGTACGGTTACGGTTGTTTCGCCACTGAGCCTGGAACGGCGTGGCATAATTCAATTGGCCCGGAATTTTTGGCAATGTTAGACAACTGCGCTTAACTGTGCCGATAGATTCTGGCTGTTTCTCAATTCCAAGAACGCAGAGAACGGACTTGCGTTCTTGTCTTGCTAGGTCCCCTCAGAAGAACAATCTCAGGACACAGCGAGAACAGAGAACACGTCCTGTGAGAAATGAGATGCTGCGTTCTTCCTGATGGTCACGTGACCTTCACGTATTTTTAATAAAAAATTATTTAAACATTACAGCATTTATACAACGATTTATGGTCATTTTTATATTCACCGCTTTATTCAGGGAAACTTTTGAGATTAATAAGTGATATCTCTGAACTTTAATAATAAATCTGTATAAAATGCTGCGCTTCCCCCCTCCAGTCGTAATGACCTTTGGGACCTCTAGAGCAAGTTCTGTGCATAAGTCTGCATCGGTGCGTCCTCGATATCAAGAACACATTCGGGAAGTTTCACGCATCCTCCGTTCTTGCATTCTTGAGTTTTGTAGCTGAACTTTGGTAGCTGATGATGACGTTACACAAGAACACGAGGACGCAAGACCACTGAAGAACGCATATTGAGAAACAGCCTCTGTGTGTGTTGACGTCGCAGCTTTGTTGCCAAGCTACCACCAGTGTTGCCAGATATAGCAGACTTTTTCCAGCCCAAAAGCTGTCCAAAACCCACCCAAACGCACAAAAGAAAACAACCGCACAAAATATTAGATTAATATTTTATTAATTAACCTAGTTACTTTAACTGTCATAATTATTAACCATACAGCTGCCAACACCAGCAGCTACAGAGCCACAACATAACCGGACCACATTGAAACACTTCCCCCCTTTCCACCACACACTGTGCTACCTATTAGAGTATGTTTTACTTTTGAAATGGGGTTACATTTGAAATTAACTGCAGGCGCTGCGTGATGCGCATGGAAGCGAGGTTATATTAATTGTCTTCTTGCAGGCGGGGCAATAAGCTTCGGGGCTGTTGCCAACTACAGGTCTAAGACCAGTCTTTAAATCTTAAGTCCTCCAGCCAGAGGTCCGAAAACTTGCATTTCCCCATGTTTTAATTTAATTAATGAACGAAAGCGAGCTCACCAATATGGTTAGAAGCAAGCCAGCCAAATACCCAGTTTGTTTCCGCACACACGCGGGAATGAACACCACCTCACATGATATCTCTCGGGTTCTTATCTCAACATATAAATAAATCCACCCAAAAATTAGAATAAAGGCCTACACTTAAATTGAAAATTTATCCAAAAAAAAAAAATTGGGCTCGAAAATTGAATACCTCGTCAGATGACGTTTATTACTTTTTAATGCACTTAATTTTGGCTAATTTCATTTACTACCTTTTACAACCCCACGGACACCATGGATATCTCTGCGATTGTTACAAATTTTGTATTAATCTACAAATGAAGCTAAGTAAGATGCTAAGAAGGACTGAGTTTAATTTCTATTATATGTTGAGGCTTATGTGCATTTTGTATTTGGACTCATTGAGCAATTAAGTTACTTTTCAGACAACTTAGAAAAGTAATTTATACACAACTCTGATGCTGATGGCTAAATTTACCTGTTGTGCATGCTCTACATGAGGATTGTGAGGTGGTGTTGTAAGGGAGACATGGGTTCAAATCAGGCCATAAATGCATCCCAAACCCATTGCTCTCTCTTACTCCCATCATTTCCTGTCAAAAGAAAGGCATGTAAGAATAAGCTGTTGCAGCAGGCCTGTTGTGAGATGCTTTGAATAAAACATCCACCGCAGACACATGCAAAAAGCCAGCGGGATCATATGTGATGGATTAAGAGTAATTCACCCCCACAAAAAATGCAAGTTCTGTCATCGTTTACTCACCCGTATGTCACTCCAAACCCATGTGTCTTACTGTCTCCTGTGAAAGAAGATGTTATATATGACTCATCAACTATATTTCAATTACTCTGAAGCCAAGAGGAATAAACCAAATTTAAGACGTTTATCGCTGGAAATTTATATTCAAAACTGGAGAATGAAGAACTGCGAATGAAACTGAGATATAATGAATAGCATCATTTTAGCATATATAGACATACTGGATATTGGAATGACACGGTTATCTTTGGCCTCAAAAGCAGAACATAAAGCATTAATTTGCTTCACAGGTTTACTAACGGCTACGAGTGGTTTTCGCGCTGCTGATGCACCCTGCTACGCCTTGCATTTTTGCCGTCGCAATTGAAAAAAAAAGGTCAACCCTGATCGGAAAAGGCACGTTACGTCAGTCGCTTCTTTTTCATTCTTTAATCAAATGAAAGCAGAGCAGGGTTTATGTTGAGGTGACAGCAGTGTTTGTGTTGTCAAAACAACTACAGAGACTTTTGAAGATGGAGGGGAGACTAGTGGTCGCTGTTTCAAGTTATCCAAAGCTGTATTACTTTACAAATCTTAATTAATATTATTAAATATTACAATTATATCAACAGCAACAATACGCAGCTGATTTAGTCATTTCTTAGTGAAATAAGAAATATCGTCAACAAAAAAAGTCTTGTGCCTTGCGTTGCGTTGCATTTTTGGAACGTAAGAGCACGTCTGCTGTGATTGGCCGCACCAAATGAGGCTTTCATTTTACAGCTTATAAAACATGTATGCAAATTCATGCAATATCATATGTAAACAACAAACTTGTTATATGCTATAGTAGCCTATACTTTACAAAAAAGTCAACATATGAGCCTCGTCATTATCTTTCATTACACACAGCGCGCGCACATGAACCACGAGTGAAAGAAGAAATAAAAGCACACAAAGTTTAAGGTAAAATTAGATGGTCAAAACATAATCTTTGATGACTTCTATTAAAATGTTGACAGAGGCTTGTGATATAAGAATTAGAGAGGAGCATTAATTAAATGCATAGGCCTTTTTTCCGTGGAGTGATGGATTTAATGTAGCCTGCTATTTTCATTTGACGGTAGAAAAAAAGACATATGATGGAGGAAAAAACAGCTTATGCCGGTGCTTAAAAAGGATTCAGTCAGTGTTTTCGTTTTATAATCTAAATTTGTCATTTAAGTTAAAAACAAATCTAGGGCAGAACTATTTATTTTATTCTTTTTATTTAGTTTGTTCTTTTTTTCTACGCTGTTGGAAACACTGCAGGTGCGTGAAGATATTGTGTTATTGTTCTGTTGTTAATATGTTCGCATGTTAAAAAAAAATGTATTTTAAAATGCATTATTTAATGTGTCAGTCACATATTAGACACGCCAATTTTTTTCAATTAAATAATAATTTAATATTAATCTGACCAGTTAACGGTTAATATTCGGTTAACGAGCGGTGGTTGTTGGTTGGCGAAATTAACCGAAATGAGCATCCTTATGGGTTTCTATTGGGAGATTTTTGTCCTGAAAGTTAGAGTATATAAACAAAAATTGTATATATAGTGTGAAATAGATTTCTAAAAGAAAATGAGTGTGATATACAGCAGTGGTCACCGTGGACCAGTTAACGCTTGAAAATTTTACCACAGCCCAGGGGTGGGTGTACACAGATTGCGACCATCAACCATTTTCTCAAAGGAAAACAATCTGATAAAACATTGCTGCAACTCTGATACAAGTTTTATTTATGAAGAAAATTTAAAAGCACTGCAGTGTTTGGGTTTTCTGTGCTGGATATTATTGCCTGGACGGTGTGATAGTGTCACGCGGCGTGCCTGCATTGCTCCCATTAAGCCTCATTAACTGATGTGTTTTATGTCGTAGAACAAAACGTTAAAGTACCTTGAGTTTGTGTTGGCCACGAACCTTAAGCGATTTAACCGAAATCCCATTGAAAAAACCCATTGACTTTGGAATGAGGGAACCAGAACTGCTAAAATGCTAACTCGCTTCCAGGTTTTTGCATACAAATTTACATCACAGTTCCTCCACTCTATTCTCCTTGCTGTAGACCTACAAAGACCTGTGTTCGCAGCAGATCATCACCCAGAGCAAAGATAGCGACAAAGTTACTGCTAGTGTGAATGCGGTGTTATGCGCACAAGTCGTGCGCCTCCATTGGAAATAACGAATTTGTACACGGAAAATACACAATATGTGAACGGCCCCTAAAGCCACCGTCATTTATGATCTCCAGCAGTAGATCTTCTTGCACAGACATGCTGGATTCACCTGTTTTGTTGACAAAAAGGTTTGCAGATCCATTCCTTGGCAGATTGTGGGTCCTTTACTAGGCCTTTTCCTTTTAGCAAAGAAACTTTCAAAAGATGTCTGTTTCTTACTCATTTTGCTAGCTTGTGGGTTAAATGGACTATATGCACAGCTAGTGTTTTTCAGCCAATGATGAACTTACGGTAAAAGGCTTGTGACTTTAATGTCATGAGGTTCCTTTTACAGCATCGATGTTGTAATGTAATTCAAATACATTCAGTTAAATAGACTTAAGCATTAATTTGGTTGTTAAAGCATAAAAACAAATGAAAGACCATTTAACGCAGATGCCATCATTAGCAACAGGCTAGCGCAGAAACTCCATCGAAAATACTGGGGTAAAATTAATTTCCATATTTTAAAGACACAGCCATATAGCCTAAAACCAGCTACTCACTGAAGCCGAGCAGGTCTGAGCCTGGTCAGTTCCTGGATGGGAGGCCACATGGGAAAACTAGGTTGCTGTTGGAAGTGGTGTTAGTGAGGCCAGTAGGATGGCGCTCAACCTGTGGTCCTTGTGAGTCCTAATGCCCCAGTATAGTAAAGGGGACGCTATACTGTCAGCAAGCACCGTCTATCAGATGAGATGTTAAACCGAGGTCCTGGCTCTCTGTGGTCATTATGGACTCTCCACTCCCCCTAAAGCTGGTGTGTGGTGAACGTGCTGGCGCCGTTGTATCATCCAAGTGGATGCTGATACACTCTAAAATCCATGGGTTGTCATAAGCAAGGTTGGGTCAAATAGACAAACCTAATGTTGTGTTCAAATTTGTAATTACATTTAAATGACTTTTATACACTGTGATATAGCCGGGCTCGGATCGTTTTGCTTTCTCACTACAATCGATCCGCTCAAGAGTTTGTTTCAATCGAGCCGAGACCACCTCATTCAGGCGATCTCGGACCGATTGTTTCGGCACGGATCCGAGCGCGATTGCTGGTTTCACATATGCCAAATGAACCGCACTAACTGGGCAAACGAGACCGGTTTTGAAACAAAGGTCTAGGTGTGAAAGCACCCTCAGATGAATGCATTTTGGTTCTTTTCAACTTGTTTGGACCAAAGCAATCAGTGTGGTGTGAAAAGGACCCAAATATGGCAGAAAATTCTACAATGTATCATCTATTGCCCTTGGTCCGGACCAAATGAAGCGAACTACAGATGTAAAAGCACCCTAAATCTCACCTCTCTGAGAGCCTACTCTGCTCCAACAGGTCAGATGACCAAATCTGTTGTGATTGGTCAACTGTTTACACTTTGGGAAAAACAACCATTACTGAATTTCAGCTTTGAAGCATTTAAAGCAGCCAATGGAGACCACACACTGAAATGATGCAAATTTGTTAGAAACCTACATAGGTTTATACATGTTTGAATTACAGATGTCTCATATACCGACTTTATTTTAAAAGACTCATTTTCTTTGATCTTTAAAACCATGCAGACCTTTTACTTTCACAAAGAGCCTCATTACACACTACATGAAAGGTATTATTTTCATGTATTTATTCTGCAGTCCAGACTGTTTATTAGACTGCCTAATGCAGGACATTTGCGTCTCTAATCACATCAAGCTGTGGCCTTATTTTGGATCGAGCCACTCGTTGTTTCTGCACGTCTGACGATGCAGTGAAGTTATCGCTTGGAACGGCACGTCTGGTTGGCATGACTGCTGTCACTGAGAGGGTGGAGGCTGGAATGAATGCTTACGCTTGTGTTTGTGCGAGTCAGTGTATGTTCGCTATCTAAAACATCTGCGCTTGTGAAGTTCATGAGAAGCTCCAGATGGCATACAGACATATGCGATATTCCTCAAGAGCCACATGCTCAGACCGATCAAGGACAGTTGAAACTTTGGTCAGAGCATTTGTCACAAAACATGCTTAAAGGTGCCATATAATACAAATCTGAATTATTAGCCCCCCTGTTTATTTTTTCCTCTAATTTCTAAACATAATAGTTTTAATAACTCATTTCTAATAACTGATTTATTTTATCTTTGCCATGATGACAGTAAATAATATTTGACTAGATATTTTTCAAGATACTATTGTTCAGCTTAAAATGACATTTAAAGGCTTAACTAGGTTAATTAGGTTAACTAGGCAGGTAATTAGGCAAGTTATTGTATAACAATGGTTTGTTCTGTTGACAATTGAAAACAAATATTGCTTAAAGGGGCTAATGATATTGACCTTAAGATGTGTGTGTATATATACAGTATATATATATAAATATATATATATATATATATATATATACACACACACACACACACATGTATATATGTATATATATATGTATGTATATATGTATATATATATGTATGTATATATGTATGTATATATATATATATATATATATATATATATATATATATATTATTATTATTATTATTATTTTATTTATTTTTTTTTATTAAAAACAGCTTTTATTCTAGCTAAGCCAAAAAAAAAAAAAAAAGAATTTCTCCAAAAAAAAAAAATATTATAGGAAATTCTGCATAAAAAATAAATTAATAAATTAATTTTAAAAAAGCACTGCTAAACATCATTTAGAAAATATTTTGGCTCATAATTTTGACTTCAACTGTTTGTAGGACTCTTATTTTAAAAAGAGAAGTTTTGTGAAGCAGGCGGCCACACATCTCATCTATTTACAGCTTGCAAGAATGCAAAATGTGGGAAATCTGGATTATAAATGTATTCAGCACTCAGGATGCAACAATTAACCATTTTCACTATTAACCATGCTTTAATTCGTCACAATTAATTAATCGTAAAGGCTTCAACACCGCGTTTCCGCACGGAACAAAACTGTTGCAAATAAACAAAAGTTACGCCAACTGTGCGCTAGTTTCAAGTTCCGAGCTTGTACACCGAGGCTAATATGCATGCACACTTGATTAACTACACTGACAAAAACCATTCAAAAATTATTCCTTAAAATTATTAATTTAATTATTAATAATTTTTTTTTTTTTTAATTAATGGGTTGTAAATGTATTTGGCTGAATTTAAACAAACAAATTAAGCTCAACATTACTAAATTTAATTTGTTTAAATTCAACTCATATAAATAGTTTGCAACAGTTTTGCAGAAAACTTTTTTTTCAGTGTGTGCCTGAGGCTATTAACTAAGGGTCATTCACATATTGTTTAAAAAAATTATAATCGACGCTCACGATTTCCAGGCGAACCTAGTTAAAAGAATGCTGCGAGCGCACCGCAAGTCATGTGACAAGAACTGACCAATCAGCTTTATAATTTGTATGGAATATACACATCTCTACTCCAATGAGAAAAAAAATACCAAATGAAAATACCAAACAATTTCATAATATAGTTGATCAACAGTGCCGTCCAGACAGAGGTTCAGCAGCCATTGACTACATTTATTCTCTTTAAAAGGGAAATACTTAGCTAATATGATGCTTAGATTTACATTAGACAAACACTATTTTTTATTTATTCTTGTGTTTATTTATTCATTCATTGTTCTGTCATTTATTTTCAGTGTAATCTTTTAACTTAAGTTTAAATGACGAAAACTTTTTTTTTTCACTTATTTTTAGGTCCAAAGAGAACTGGACTAATTTTGTTTTTAATATTATTTTGTGCTGTATTAATTGGTCTTGAGCAGTAGGAACACTTATAAAATACAAGGAGTTTTCATGTGATTTTCTTAACTAGTAATGTTTTGAAATTAATTAACGCATAATAATTGTGATAACCATGATTATCCCTGAGATAATCATACAACCAAAATCTATAATCATTGCATCTCTATTCAGCACCCCTTGAAATTTGAGTTTGAGTTTGTTATCGTGTCACATGCCTTAAACACTTATATTCTCCAGTTTACATATATGTTGCCTCAATACAAACATATGCAGCAAATTTCACAATGTCCATGTTAAACTAATGACGATGCATTTAAACAGACCTAATGCTAAGTGTTTAAGGCATGTGAAACGATAACAAACTATAAAACGCATTTGTTTATGCAGAAATTATATCCAAAAATAATTCAGATATTAATTCCTGTCTATAATTTTATATCTGAAAAAAATTGAAACAGTTTATGTTAACAGCATGTGTATTTCATAATGTATCATGCTCTGTAAGTGTGTATGAGTGACACTGACAGGAGCTGCAGGGGCATCAGAGCAGAGCTCAATTTTCATGACCATTCAAAATATGGTTTAAACTGAGCTTTTTTTTTATTATTATTATTATTCTAGAAGTAATTCTTGTGGTTTTAAATGAGCATATAAAAGCGTTTCTGGAGAATATTTGCTCTTAACTAAGCCACATACCTACTATGTAGATTTTGAATAACAGATTACCACATTGCATCAATGCACTCTATGACACCTTTAATGAGTCGTGCTTCCAAATATCAGCTTGTTAAATTTTCAGTAACCAATAAAATCATCTTATTTGTAGGTCAGCAGGGTTTACGTGTTGCAGTGGATGGGCACAGCAAGGCGATGAGTGTTTAACGCGTAAGTGTCATTTTTCTCAATGTTAGGTCACTTTCTGAGTGTCACTTTACTTGATGTACATCTTGATTTCGTTCTTGTCCTCTCAGCTCTCTGTGAAGGTAACTTCACGTGTAATGAAAACGAGGTTTGTGTCCGACCAAACGAATGTCGCTGCCGTCATGGATATTTCGGGGCAAGTTGTGACACAAGTAAGTTTATTTATTTATTTATTTTCAGAGTAAAGTTTATAATCCATCATGTCATCACATTTTGTTCTTTTGGCCTACACTGGGTTGTTGTAACCCATCATTTGGTCAAATATAATAAAAAAGCAATTTAAATTTAATTACAAAGTTGTACACAAGCAAGGTTGGGTCAAATGGACTAACCTAATGTCATGACAACCCAGGGATTTTAGAGTGTATCAGTTAGTTAATGTAATTTTACAAACTGTTATTAAGAATAATGTCATATATATGCATTTAAAAATGTTATTTGCCTGATTGAGGTATACAAATATATATATAATAATATAAATACGTCTTTAAGTTTTTATATAATGTGTACAAATCATAAATTACTTTTTTTATATTAAATCTAAAGGCCTGTTATGAAAACAGTCAAATGCTTTAATGCATCCCACTTCAAATGAAAGACAACTTATCAAAATTCACAAAATTTACTTATTTTGCTTTTTTTTTTATTACTTAAGTATTAGGGTTGGGCGATCTCGACCAATTTGGCATCATCGCACGATGTCTAATGTGAAACATCGCGATAGACGATGGCATCGTTTTTAGAGGCGGTGGTGAATTAATTCTTTATGAATAATTAAATTCATAACGATTTAATGATTTGTAGCCTACCGTTTTCAACTACCTGACCCCCGTAGTCTTTGTTTTACCCATAAACAAATCATAAATAAATAAAAATAAGTTACACACAAATTAACACCTATCAATTACTTTTTCCGCGGGACTCTTGCATGAATAGGCAGAGTGATCTGTGTTGTTATAATGGCGCTGACAAACTTTGTTGGTAAAAAAGGTGCACAAACAACAGCAACCAACCAACAGAATCTGAGGTTTTCACTAAAATTACTAAGTACAAGCGTGAAAGAGAAGAGTCTTAGATAGAGACCAGATGAATTACATATCAAGTTTAACAACTATAGTGAGAAGCGATCCAGTTGTACAACCTTGATAAACTGTCTGACGTGCACTGCTCTCTGGCGTGTTGTGCTCAAAGCACCCGCTGACTGCTGGAGCTCAAACTTCAACGGAGATCTTTTTAGAAATGCTAGATGAAGATCGTTTTCATTCTAAAATGGCTTTTTAAAACTAAGACGTATTAGTGTAAACGGGGCCTAAATGTGTATTTTTCACGAGCGGAATGCTGCTGCGACGAGGACAGGGTGGAGGATCGCAATGTCAGCTCAGCATAGTGATGTCTATCAGCGGTGGACGATGGCATCGTCTATCGACCCAACCCTATAAAGTATAAATCGAATCATAACTGTTATCTTTTTATACATGTTTCACTGAAATATAACTCATAGTTGAAGAAAAAAAAATTGCATTTATAATTAATAATAATATTACAAAAGATTTCTACTACAAATAACAGCTGTTTCCTAATTATATTTCACAACATTACTATTTCTACTGCACTTTTAATCAAATATATAAATCAATGCTGCTTTGGTGAGAATAGAATATCTTTAAAAATATAATAAAATGTCCTCAAGCCTTTAAAATGAAGTCACTAATGATAAGACTTTTATGCAAAAATGTATGCAGTAGTGGAAACATATGTGTAACGAACAGCTCTATATAGTTAAAATAATAAGATTAAGAAAATGGATTTATATAATAGTTAAAAAGATCTGAACGTCTATAACTGTCACAGTCACCAGCAATATAGCCCATGCAGATCGCTGGACAACTACAAATCTGCCAGCGAAAGAACTACAAGGTCCAGTCATGGACTGTTTACACACCTGGCCTAGATCCTGTCTGGTTGCACTACTGAAGCTGCTCAAAGGCTGATTACAAGGACTATAAAGACAGCGTGCACACACACACTGTTGCTGAGTTTTGTTATACTATTTGTGAAGATTACGACATGTTTAAATTTGCCTTGCTTTGCCCTGTTTTATTTACCCTCGCCTCGCTTGTGTTTACTTTGTATTCTGCCTGCCTATTGACCATTCGCCTGTGTCTTGATCACGACTCTGGATTGCCTGTATACATCTGCTTGCTCCTGTGTTGACTGTTGCTTGCTTGTTGCAATCTCTGCATAATAAACCCTGCATTTGAATCTGCACTTCCTTGTCAGCATCACTACACATTACAATAATGTTATTAAAGGGATATTTCAGCTAAAACGAAAAGTTCTGTCATCATTTACTCACCCTTAACCTTGTTGAACATATGAAGCTATATAAAAATGAAAAGTATATTTGTGTATTTGTGTGTGTGTGTGTATATTTGTATATATATACAGTATATATATATATATATATATTTGTATATATATACAGTATATATATATACAGTATATATATATATATATATATATATATATATATATACACACACACACACACACATAATAATATTAAAAGGAAGCTATAAAATATTATATTTGTGCATATACCTTAGATAAGTAAGTACTGAAGCCAAATCTGGAGCTTATCTAACGAAATAACTTACGATAACGGTCCAAAAACTAGTACAGCCAAATTTATATTATAGAAAAATATTAAATACAAATTTTACAAGAGGAAAAATCATGAAGCAAATAAGTAAAACATTTGTTGAAATTTTGTAGGTTGTAATTTTTTTTGCCAATATTTTGCTTGAATTTAATTGCATTATCTTAACTTCTAAATAAGCTTAGTGACTAAAATATTATTTTAATAAATATATCTGTTTAATAAATCTGTTTTGTTTAAATGCACCAAAATACATTTCCTATATTCACTGAGAAATGGATAAACATATTAATTTAAATATATATAATATAATAAATAACCCATTTAGCTCCCTAATTGCACAGTAACGCTCCTCTTTTGCTTGGACGATATAATCTAAAACCTGTGCATATTTTTTTCTCTCCCCCAGAGTGTCCGCCTCAGTTCTGGGGTCCAGACTGTAAAGGCATGTGCACATGTCACCCTAACGGTAAGTGTGACGACGTGACCGGGAAGTGCACATGCTACTCAAACCGCTGGGGCGAGAACTGCGAGTACCCCTGCAACTGCCAGAGAGGAAAGTGTGACCAGGAAACGGGCAAATGCACCTGCCATGTGGGTTTCTGGGGGCCGCAGTGCAACAACAACTGCTACTGCAGCATCAACTCAGTGTGTGACCAAAACACAGGCCGCTGCATTTGTAATCCCGGCTGGTTCGGGAGAAACTGCGGCGCTCAGTGTACGTGCAATAATTCACCCTGTGAGCAGTTCACAGGCCGCTGCCAGTGCCGAGAGAAGCTTTGGGGTCAACGCTGCGAGCGGCAGTGCCAGTGTGGGCATGGAAAGTGTAACCAGGCGGATGGATCATGCACCTGTAAACCCGGATACAGGGGGAAGCTGTGCCGTGAACCATGTCCAGCTGGACTGTATGGACAGAACTGCAGGAACAAGTGAGGAAACATTTTATACAAATCTACCTGTGTTTCTATACACCTCTTATATGCATTATGAAATACTGCAGAAAAAACACTTAATGAAAACACCAAGATGCCCATACATCTTGAAAATGTACATTAAACAATGTATGCACACAACAGAGTAGGATAAACTCTTTGGGTTCTATTTTAATGATCTAGGCGCAAAGTCTAAAGCGCATGGCGCAAAAGCATTAAGAACGTGTCTGAATCCATTTTTGCTATTTTAAGGACTGGAAAATACACTCAGCGCCCTGGCGCATGGTCTAACAGGGTTGAGCTTATTCTCTTGAGTTATGGGTGTGTTTTGAGCATAATGTGCATTAAACCAATCAGAATCTCATCTCCCATTCCCTTTAAGAGTCAATTGCGTTGCGCCATGGCGCATTTGCTATTTACTTGGCGGACTTTGTAAGTAGAAAAACTGAACGCAAATGCAAATTGTCATGAATAATTTGCAGATCTTTAAATTCAAAAGGTTTTATAGCTTTACCTTGCTTTCTTTGTTTTTGGCTGACCGTACGTGCTCCCTCTTCCCTTGTTTCAGATGTGGTCACTGTAAAGGTCAGCAGCCCTGTAAGGTGACGGAGGGTCACTGTGAGACCTGTGAAAGTGGCTGGAACGGGACCAAATGTGATCAAATCTGTGCAGGGGGCTACTTCGGAGAGAACTGTAAAGATCAGTGTCCACCATGCAAAGATGGTCACTTCTGCAACCGCATCGATGGAAAGTGCTCACACTGCAACCCCGGCTGGATTGGAGACCGGTACGCTATCACTATAGATAAAATTACTGTTCAGTTCAGTAAAATAAATAAATTAAATTAAATATTAAATTAAATTAATAAAAGAAAAAAAGAAAAAAGAATAATAAAATAAAATAAAATAAAAAATAAAATATAAAATGAAATATAAAATAAAAATGAAATTAAATAAAATAAATAAAACATAAAATAAAATAAAATAAAATATTAAATTAAATAAAAATATTACAATAAATTAAAAAATGATAAAATAAAAATAAAATAAAATAAAAAATAAAATATAAAATAAAATATAAAATGAAAATGAAATAAAATAAAAAATATATAAAATAAAATGAAATAAAATATTAAATTAAATAAAAATAATACAATGAAGTAAAAAATAATAAAATAAAAATGAAATAAAATATAAAATAAAATGAAATAAAATATTAAATTAAATAAAAAAATAATACAATAAAGTAAAAAATAATAAAATTAAAATAAAATAAAAATAAAATAAAAACAAATTTGTATACATTTTAAATGTATTAGAAAACTGAGGAGGGATACTGACTAAGAAGGAACTGTCCCTGCTGTCAATGCTATTTATTTATACACAAAATGTTTAATGTGTGTTAATTTATTACCAGATTATAAAAATACCAATAATATGAAAAAAAATATATTCTTTTGCACAATCTGGCATTTCAACACCCAGATTTTGAAAATGCTAATGGTAAAGGAATTATAAGAGTAAAAAAGTGCATTGAATGTAAACAAGCAATTTATACATCAATATACCACTATTCAATTTTTTGTATAATCATGTATTTTTGAAGCAAGTAAACTTTATTGTCCTTGACAGGAAATTTGTTATGGGCATCACCATATTGCTGCAGACATACATAAACACACCTGATTGAGGACACAATCCTCTCGCTAGTGGATTAAAATATTCATCATCCCAACAATTTTCCATCCTGACTTTAAGAGGTGCATCAGCTTAGATTTACACTGTAAAGATAGGTTGACAAACTACACTGTGATAGCATACCCGACAACGCTTTCAAGAACAGCTTTATAAAACAACAAC
Source organism: Danio aesculapii (assembly GCF_903798145.1). Taxonomy (NCBI): domain Eukaryota; kingdom Metazoa; phylum Chordata; class Actinopteri; order Cypriniformes; family Danionidae; genus Danio; species Danio aesculapii. The sequence continues at coordinate 11,771,632 of NC_079439.1, forward strand.
ATCAAGTTTCTTGTTATCTCCAAAGAAGCGAAAAAAATACAATCTCTGGTGTAAATGATAGCAATTTCTATGCGTTTTCCAAGAACTGTCAATGTAAATGCCCAAGTACTTATAGGTCTCTGACTGAGTTAAAGGATGGTCACCTATACACTTTGGGTCAAATACCATCTGTTTTCTTAGTATTTATTTTTAGCTTAATTTTTATCACACCAATCAACAAACCTGCTAATTTCTGATGGTAGATAACAGTAATATCGTCATGCTCAGGTGTGTAGCGGATATTTTATAATGTAGCGGACAGCTGAATGAGATCCAAAAGTTTACATTTCAAATATTTATTAATCACCTGTTTATAAATGGTCTGTCACTAAAAGTGAAGGGGACGTATCACCACCAGCCCCCCCCCATGGGTCAGCAAAGAAAATCTGACACAGTCACAAAATCGGAATTGACCATCGAGATCTGCAGTGTAAATGCAGCTTTAGTGACTCGTCTGATAAACAAATAGCCTGAAATAGGTTTTGAATTGATTCTCGGTGTGTTTTTATAAGCTCATCCTCTTTCATGTTTGTGTTTAGCTGTGAGGTTCGCTGTCCTAACGGCACATATGGAGAAAACTGTGAGAAAGACTGCAGTCATTGCTTTAACGGAGACTGTCATTTCGCCACAGGAGAGTGTCTGTGCGACCCGGGATTCTACGGGACATAGTAAGTCACATCTCCGAGTCACGCACTTAGTTAGGTCATCTTGATATCGGAGCCTGTTTTTATTAACCAGTGAATCACAAAAACAACAGAGAGTCATTCCTAATGGTTTAAAGATGAGCCTTAAACTGCAGTGTGCAAAATAAGACAAAAGCAAACACTCAAATGCACACTCATTCTCCTTCATAGAAAGTCTCCATGATACTGGAAATGAGCAGTGGAAACAAATTCAGCATTAAAGAGGACCTATTATGCCTGTTTTTAAAGATGTAAAATAAGTTTCTAATGATCCTAGAGCCTGTGTGTGTGTGTGAAGTTTCAGCTCAATATACTCCACAAATTATGTTTAATAGCTCTTTGAAATGGCCCCTTTTATGCTGTGTTCACACCAAATCCAGCACGTGCTATTTTTGTGTAAATCTCAGTGTGAACATTTTGAGTTTACTCGCTTTGCGCGTTAAATTCGCTTGATTCTTGTGTCAAATTCACTTCACAATAGATGAAAAATCATCAAAATCATCTTAGATCGTTTAAGCAAGGTAAGAAGAACAGACCCTGGAATACTTAATATATTATAGTGTTGTCACGAAACTGGAATTCGATACCAATCGGTACTGAAATTAATAACGTTCATTTCCTGCTAACATTTGAGCACAATCTTAAAGCCGCGAAGATCAGCTGGTCTGTTTATAAGCTGATATAGCTGTCAATCCACTGATGAATCTGATCTTTTTACGGCTTTAAAATGCTCCAGTGTCCCTGTATCTGTTGTTACATTCAGTAAACAGTGGTGAGTTTGGTGAACTGATGACTTTTACGGCCAATCAGTCAGTTCTGTTGAACATATGAACACAAAGGCCAATCAGCGCTGTTTAAGAATCTGCTCAAATGTTAGCGGGAAATGGATGTTTTTAAAGAACCCATATTATACATTTAAAAAGGGTCCTATTTCGGTTATATGAGTCTCCAACAACATACTGATATGAATGCAAGGTCAAAAAGTTTCATGGTCTTATAATATTAATTGATTTTTACCTAATTATCCCAGTGACTCCAATCATTCAGCGATTCATTTGTTCCCAAACCCCTCCTTAACGCGAAGCTAATCTGGCTGATTGGACCGATGACAGTCTGTTGTGATTGGTTGACAGCGCTCAGCGGGAGACAGTAAAATGCCCAGCGTGGTTTGTCAAGCCCCCAGTTAGCCAACATTGGTATAGGATCCGATCGCTACGGATGCCCGATATAGGCTTCATAGTAAACTTACTCAACAGTGTTATTCAGTCACTGTACTACCAAAAGCAGAGTAGTTAAACACCAGCATATTGCTCCATTCTTAATTATGACACACATTCAGGATTAATCCACACAGCAGCAAAAGATAAACAATTCTGAATCTTGATCGCTGCACTTGTGTAAGAACAGCTGACGGTGGCCATAGCAACAACAAACGGCAGTGGAACACGAGCTCACAAACACATTTAAATCCGTAAACAAAGCAGCGTGTGTCGCGTTTCAACATGGCATTAGACGCGATATGAGAATAAAAAGAGTTAACCTGATACAAGTAACAAAACACAATTAAATATATCATTTGCAAGCTAGAGAAAACAAGAAGACAGCCATTTACTTTACATTTACATACACTTATGAAATGTGTCACGGGCCAGGCCTGATTTCATTAATTATCTTTCATTTTGGAGCTTTTCTCCCTTCTCAGCTGTAACTTATATCATTTCTATTTGCAATCATTGCTGTGGCACCTCTTGCGGAAAGTGTTGTATGTTTCAGGGCTTACCTGTACTCTGCTTTGCCCAGAAATCACATCCCCAGCCCGGGGGTCGTAGCGCTCACTACTCAGCGTGCAGCAGCGTGCTTTTGTGCGTAATAAACTGGCCTTATTTTGCACGCACCCCTGGTGTATTGTCTGTCCATTCGTCTCACACATCAGTAGTCTTTTCTGATCCTTCCTTTAACAAATGAATGAATCGCCCATTTCCCACACCCTTCCAATAATATGCAGGTAAGCACAGGGTCTTCATGACTCATGATGACTTCAGGATCTGTTTGTATTTGCTGCTGTGTTAGTGGACGGGGCCACTGGTTTAATATTTCCCGTGTTTGCATGCGCATCACATCGAAATGACTAAAGACTCGTTTTGAAGATGATTCATTCTAAGCTCTATGAGTCGACTCTTTTTTAGATGACTCAATAGTTTTAAAAACTGTCCGCTTTCAGATTTAAGCCTTAGCTGGATATTTCACTTCACTTAGAGCTGTGTTACACACTACATGGAAGGTCATTTTCAAAAACCCACAATAGGGGCTCTTTAACATTTTAGTGTCGATTAGTATCGAATTCCAGTATCGTGACAATACTAATATGTTATCAACATGTAAAAACAAAATGTGAAGAAGCATTTCCTGGCATCATGGCACAAAATTAATTGTACAGCCAATCAAAGGTCCTCTTTCCATGGGCATTGGGGCTTCAGCCCTTTTTAGGCCTTACAGTATGCTAATCCAGCCCTAACTACATAATGCACATCTTGACTCTCTTTCTTACAATTTGTTTTTGTATTTCCCTTCATTTTAGCTGCAACCTGACCTGTGAGTTGGGTCATTTCGGAGTGAACTGTGCCCAGGACTGTCTATGTCATGACAAAAACTGCAACCCAGTATCCGGAGCCTGCAACTTATGTAAGAAACCCTTCCTTCTTTTTTTTTTTAAAGAAAAGCAAATGTCACTTCTCTGGCTTTGTTATGTCATTCGCCATGGAGACACAGAAGAGCTCCTGAAGTGTTGAGATGTGCTCGCGGGGTTCAACATCACTCATATTTTCCATTGCGTTAAAGGGAGGAGAACAGCTGCCCGGTTGAGGCAGAGGTCAATATGAGATTCAACCTTTTGATTCACTGTGGATTTGCAAGCATGTCAGTGGAACTAGAAGTGAAATCCATAAAATGCAGCATGACAGGATCCTTACAGAAATTGGCTGCATCTGAAATCGCCTACTACTCGAGTAGATACTACTTTTGAATTTGGATTTACTACATGACCATTTGAAAAGTATGTTCTACACTACCTGACAAAAGTCTTGTCATCTATCCAAGTTTTAGAAACAACAAATAATAACTTGACTTCTAGTTGATCATTTGGTATCAGAAATGGCTTAAATCAAAGGTAAAGGCCTCTAGATTAGGCTTTTTTTTACCAAAATAAAATATGATCATGCCTTGATTTTTAATTATTTAATTAGGACAGTAAGGTCTGACTTTGCTTAGACAAAAGTCTTGTCTCTTAACAGAAGTAATGGCTCAAATAACTTATTAATAAAGTCATCTGGAATGGCAAAGAAAGCGTTCTTGCAGGACTCCCAGAGTTCATCAAGATGCTTTGGATTCATCTTCAATGCCTCCTCCATCTTACCCCAGATATGCTTAATAATATTCATGTCTGGTAACTGGACTGGCCAATCCTGGAGCACCTTGACCTTCTTTGCTTTCAGGAACTTTGATGTGGAGGCTGAAGTATGAGAAGGAGCGCTATTCTGCTGAAGAGTTTGTCCTCTCCTGTGGTTTATAATGTAATGGGCAGCACAAATGTCTTGATATCTGAGGCTGTTGATGTTGCCGTCCACTCTGTAGATCTCTCGCACGCCCCCATATATACTGAATGTAACTCCAAACCATGATTTTTCCTTCACCAAACTTGACTGATTTCTGTGAGAATCTTGGGTCCATGCGGGTTTCAATAGGTCTTCTGCAGTATTTGTGATGATTGGGATGCAGTTCAACAGATGATTCATCTGAAAAAATCTACCTTCTGCTACTTTTCCAAATGATCAACTAGAAGTTATTATTTGTTGCTCTTACAACTGTGATCGACGACAAGACTTTTGTCAGGTAGTGCACATCCGTCATTATTATGTGACCAACCGCATTATTTGCTTCCCTCACATTTATGAATTCTCTCATGTGGCATCATAGGATAGCATAGCGTCCATCAGATCCACACTTCAGAATCTCGCCCGAAGTAGTAGGATATCCGGATACTTCTCGTCTCGTTTTTCAAACACTATGATTTCAGACATACTACTTGGCTCTCATACTGTTTTTAACATACTATATAGTAGGGAAGTTGCGCAGCCATTATGTAGCTCATTAAAGCTGTCCTAGCAGAGGTTTCCTGGATAAACAATGTTCATCCATGGGAAATACATACTGCTATTAAGAAGTTTTGGGTCTATTTAAAGAAATTATTACTTTTATTAAGTGACTAAAATTGTAAAAGATTTTGATGACACTAATTTAAGTAACATTTTTCCCTATTAACTAGTGGCTTATTATTTGCCGGTTGTTAAGATATTGGCTGTTAATTAGTACATAAAACCTATACTGTATAAATTCTGAATGATCTTATTGTACATCCCTAATCCTACCCAATACTTAAACTCAACTACTGCCTTAACTATTAATAAGCAGCGAATTAGGAGTTTGTTTCAAAAGACATAGTTCATGGTAGATTAATAGCGAGAATTGTACCTTATAATAGTGTGACCAAGATTTGTTGAGAATAAGTGCTGTTTGTCTGAATGTCGCACACTAAAAACATGATAGAAACTGTGATAACATGAAGGAATTAGGTTAACTTATTAGTCTTTACAAATGTAAGTGAATTGAACATTTAAGAACATTCAACTTTTAAATGAGCATTCAACAAAACAATTAAGTTGTCCCAAAAATCCTGAGAATTGTGTCATTTCCCCTTATCTTAAAGGGCCATGAAACCCTCTTCTTACTGTTCAAGTCTACCTCAGAATTAAAAAAAAAATGCTTCATGATGGGCATGGAGCTCCATGAGCAGAGGGAGGAGTGGGTGTGGCCGGCAGAGCAAGGGAGAAAGAGGGGAACGAACAACTGTTGTCAGTTGAAAGACAAACTGTTAGGAGAGCCATGATTTTATTGTTCACAAAGTTAAAATGCAAACAAATACACAGCAAGTAATTTAATGCCCTGCTACATTTGTTATTTGTAGTTTCATATACACATAACTACAAGTTGCTAAATAATTATAAAGATAATCATGTTTATATAAACACTATAAATGAGGAGGACTTCACTCCTCCTCAATCCCCGGGTCTATATACCAATTACCAACCTACGACACACATGACGTCACACGGGTCCCCGGTTGCAAAAAAACAAAGGCTGCTATAGTAAAGAAGTCATGTTGTGCGGTAGGATGCCAAATTCGAGGTCCAAAAATAGGAAACTTAACTTTTACCACACACCACACTGCTTTAAGGCTAACTGCAGACGTCTTTGGCTAAAAGGGAGCTGAATGAAGAGATGACCTAATTAGAAATGCTGGACTCTGCAGTTCTCATTTTATATCAGGTAAGCTCACGCCATGCTGAATCATACACATTACTCATTTTTGATTGCAGAAATGATTTCAGCAAAAACAGTTAAACATGGTTAATTAAACTGCGAACAGTGAATGCTCAGAATGACACATAAAAGTGTAATTTATTAAGGTATACTTGGTTTTATATTCACACATTCATTCAGTGACATCTTGTGACACACTCCCTATATTGTTTATCACGGCACTTTGAAAATCGGTCTAAAATAACCAGCAAGTGTGACTCACTTGAAAACAACATTAGCACTGTTTATTTGACTGTGAACAATGTTGTACTTTGATAGTGATTGGCTGCTAATATGATTTCACTATTTAGAGTTTGAAAATAATACTTTTATGAAATTATATTATTAAGGAGAAAGTCTGAATATGCGAATATAAAACCAACTTTACCTCTACGTGTAAGTTCACATACCCTGACGTACAGGTGCAGTTCTCTGTCAGAATGCAATTGTTCTGCTTGTTGATTACCCAGGCTTTGTACCGCTCTGTCTTCTTTCCTTGTCTTTGGCTAAGCAGAACCTCGGTTTTTAGCACTACAAAGTTTTGAATCTGGTAATCATGGAACATTATTTCTTGCAAATGAACACAGAACAACATTGTTGGCATCCTAAGACTTGTAGGCCTAACTTCTTTCTTGTAAAATCAGTTGGAGCTTCAATGAGATGTATATGTTCGGCTGGATGTTTGGCCATTTCGTCTTATCCAGTATCCATTGGGAGGGTGCTATCGCAAATGGACCTGTCAGATGAACGCCGCTCACTTTAATGTTAATTTTGCCGAATCACTGGGTGACAAGCTGTTATAATACGCTGAAAGCATTATGTAAATTATATATATATATAATTAAATATTTCATAATTTTATCTTTTTTCTAAGACAACAACAAACTCTAAACTACATCGGATGTCATTCCTTCATTGTAAATGGTAGCGCTCCCGGTTTGTTTCTGCCACCTCCCTGCACGCGCATCCTGAATGTTTACAAACATGGTAATAGGTCTACATGTAGACACAGTGGATAGCAGGGCAGCAGGACCCTTTCCCTGTCTATTTCAACCATTAGCCCTGTCAGTAATCTGGAGGATTTTACACGTGCGATCACAGCAGCACGTATAGAGTCGATGTGTATGAATGGTAACAAAGACAACTGATAAAAGACAAAGTCCCCCATTCTCTGATTCTCGAACAGCACTCCCATTAAAAATGCTTGCTGCAAACCAACAGCTTTGCTGTATCGGCCCTGACATCATCGCGGGGAAAAACATGCAACAAACCCTGTGGATTATGGAGACAAACCCCTACGACCCATGCCGCGGTCTCACCCAGTCATTGGGTCTGCCTTTTGGAAAGCACGTGCTCTCATGAATAATTAAGCAGGGTCTTCTCATACGATAAGAAAACTCAGCTATGAATAATAATTAGAAACCAAAGTGTCATCCCTCCACTAGCAGATTCGAGCTACATCATTGATTTTGATCCCGCCCCAAAAAATATCTAAAACCCGGAAGATAAAATTAGCTGACAAAAGCTCAAAACTATCCAGTTTTCCCCACAATTAAAGCTGAAGCAATTAAATTAAGCAATTAAAGCTATTGTCTTAAATGATGCTCAACACACACACATACATTTATTAAAATTTCAAAAAAAGTACTATAATGTAAATACATGCATTTTTTTTCAACACATCCCATATTTTTTAAAATATCAGACTCTACCAAATAGTAGATATGTCAGTTTATAGTAAAAGTACCAGAATTAATACATATACTATAAAACGTCTGAAAATATGAAGTGTAAGACCAATTTATTGAAAAAAATCTAAATAAAACATTTTTGTAACACTTTATTTTGATGGTCCATTTGAGTATTAGTAGACTGTCTGCTTAATATCTGTTGATATGCTTCTTTAACAGACATTTAACTGACTATAAAAAGCTTTGCAAGTACATGTCAATTTACACTAACCCAAATCCCAACCCTAACCACAACCTAACGATCTACTTATAATCTAATGAAAATTAGTTGGCATGTAGATGCAGTGTAACTTAACTCAACAAACGGACCATCAAAATAAAGTGACCAACATTTTTGAAGACTCATCTTTATTTTTTGGAAAACTATTTCAGATTCTCATTTAACATGTTTTCTTGTTTTTTTTCTTGTTGTTTGTTTGTTTGTTTGTTTTTTAACAATAAAACCAAAATCAAGTGTAGTCCTGCAGCAGGATTGTTTGATTTATAATTTTTTTTTTTTATAAACCAACAATGCTGTGTGTAATGCTGTGTGCTTTACAGTCATTTAAAACAGTAAAAACATGGTCAACCATTTGGTAGAGGGGCAGTTAAAATGTAACTAAAAATGAGCTATTTAAAATAATATTTCATAATATTAATGTTTTCCAGTATTTTAAATTAAATCAAAGCAGCGGTTTTTAGACTCGTTAAAAAAAAAGTAAAAATAAAAATTCAAAGTCTTACCAACCCCAAACTTATATGAGCACTACTGTAGCTTGTCAAAAATATTATCCATATGTCTGATGGCAGCTATAAACTGAAAATAATAAGAAGAAAATAAAATTAGCCACCAAAGAAAAAAAATAAACAAAAAAATAAACAACTATATCCAACAAAATATTTTGGCAGTGAGGTAAGAAGAACAAATCCTAAAATGGACATATTTCAGTGGTGTTTTCCAAAACTTACGGGGCTGTAACCACCATAGACATTTCTGAATAATTAGAAAATGGCCAAACTGTCCTTCCCAAATATTTGAGATTCCTGCACTGTGTTGCTTCACTTTAATATACACTGCTCATCATTGTCAAAATGACTGCCAATCAAATTAAAGTAGGCGGGGTTAATGGTTGAGAGAGCAGCTGTTTTATAATAGAAATGTATAGTAATATCCATTTATAAAAACTAATACTGGCAGCACGGTAGCTCAGTGGGTAGCACTGTCGCCTCACAGCAAGAAGGTCACCGGTTTGAGTCCCAGCTGGGTCAGTTGGCATTTACGTGTGGAGTGTGGAGTTCCGTGTGGATATGTTCTCCCCATGTTGGTGTGGGTTTCCTCCGGGTGTTCCGGTTTCCCTCACAGTCCAAAGACATGCGCTATGTGTGAACTTAAACTAAATTAACCGTAGTGTATGTGTGTGTGTGTGTGTGTGTGTGTGTGTGTGTGTGCGAATGAGTGTATGGGGGTTTCCCAGTACTGGGTTGCAGCTGGAAAGGCATCCACAACGTAAAACATATGCAGGAATAGTTGTCAGTTCATTCTGCAGTTGCGACCCCTGATACATAAGGAACTAAGCCCAAGGAAAATGAATGAATGAATAAAATACTACTTTTTCCCGTAACTGTATTTTGAGACATACATAAAACTGTTAGTGCATGTATTTTAAACTATTATTAGCAAACATTCGAATATCTTTACTAAACTACAGCTAGAATTCCCTTATCTGTTCTTTTCATGCTTTATGCAACAAATTGGTCCACTTCAGTGTTCAAGACATGTTTTTATGGCTTTGTTTCTAGCATTAAAAAACAGCTTGGAGCCATAGATTTACATGCCTTATTCAGTGTCAAAGCATTCAATTTCATTTCAGGAGACACAAACTAAATTTAAAGGGGTCGTGAACATAGAAATCAAATCCCCCTTGATCTTCTGACATGAGAGGACAGTGTAATATAAAACGTCATGTAAGTTTTAAAACTCACAGCTTAATTGATAAACTTCGCCTTGACTTAAGATCTGTGTAGCTCCACCCATCAAATATCAGCCAATCATACCAGTGAGTGTTTACTTTGATTGATAAACTACCACGCCTGTTCAAACAGTGTTTTATGAGGATGGGGGTCAAAACAGGACAAAAAAAGAGCTTTCTAAATGACATCTAATGTTGGTTTTTGCAAATTTTGATAAAAACATAAGTATACCACAGAGAACTGTAGAAAATAATAATAATAAAAAAGCAGTTTGGGACCCCTTTATCACTGAGAGAGATAGTTCACCCAAAACTGAAAATTGTCATTTACGCATACTTCACTTGTTCCAAACCTGTTTGACCTTCTTTTGTTAAACAGCAAATACAATATTTTTGAAGATATCTATGTCCATTAACTTCCATAGTATGGATATAGGTTTTCTAAACAGGACAAAAATAGCTTTCTAAATGACCTATTATTAGTTTATGTGCACATTATGACAAAATCATAGACCTCACAGAACAGTAGAAAATAATAAACAAATGCAGTTCATGACCCCTTTAAATTATTCACATTATCTCAAAATTCTCATCATTTTCGCATACTTCCCTCGTTACATTTACATTTACATTTAGCAGACGCTTTTATCCAAAGCGACTTACAAATGAGGACAAGGAAGCAATTTACACAACTATAAGAGCAACAGTGAATAAGTGCTATAGGCAAGTTTCAGGTGTGTAAAGTATAAGAAGCAAAGCATTGGTAATGTAAGTTTTTTTGTTGTTGTTTTTTTTGAGAGATTACAGTTAGTGGTATAGCCAGAGAGGCAGTTGCAGATTAGGAAGGAAAGTGGAGATTAAATAGTTGAGTTTTTAGTCGTTTCTTGAAGACAGCAAGTGACTCTGCTGTTCTGATGTAGTTAGGGAGTTCATTCCACCAACTGGGCAGATTGAATGTGAGAGTTCGGGAAAGTGATTTCTTCCCTCGTTACATACCAGTTTAACTTTCTTTCTTTTGTTGAACAGAAGCTAAGATGTTTTTGAAGAAATCTGTTACAATTGACTTCCATAGTATCTGTTTTTCTTACTATGGAAGACAATAAAATAATATTTTTTTTAATCTGCACATTTTGATCAAATCATTAGACCACATAGAACAACAGCAAAAATAATAAAAAGGCAGTTCATGACCCATTTAAGTTATCACTTAAAGGAATAGTTCACCCAAAACTGAAAGCGGTCATCATTTAGGCATACTTCACTTGTTCCAAACCTATTTGACTTTCTTTTTTTTTTTAAGAAATCTGTAACCATTTACTTCCATAGTATCTGTTTTTTTTTTTCCTACAATGGAAGCCAATGGTTACAGGTTTTAAAAACAGCACAAAAATAGCTTTCTAAATGACTTCTACATATGATTATCAAAATGTACAGATAAAAAACTAAGTAGACCTCAGAGAACATTAGAAAATGATAATAAAAATGCAGTTCATGACCCTTTTAAGTTATCACTTAAAGGAATACAGTAGTTCACCCAAAACTGAAAATTGTCATCATTTAGGCATACTTCACTTGTTCCAAACCTATTTGACTTTCTTTTTGTTAAAAAGAAAATAAGATATTTTCGAAGAAATCTGTAACCATTAGTATCTTAGTATCCTTTTTCTTACTATGAATAGCAATAATTACAGGTTTTCAAAACAGGACAAAAATAGCTTTCAAAATGACCTCTAAATTAAAATAGTTTGTATGTGCAAATTTTGATAAAATAATTTCAAGAGTTCACACTTAGCTGATGATTGATAATAAAGCTTGTTTGTCATGCTGTCCCAGGAGGGAGCCCTGAGTCTATAAGACCCTCGAGCCCTGGGCTCCCTCCCGTTGCAGGGCGAGAGGGGAGTTTGAGCTCAGATAGATCTCGATGACTCCCCCCTTGCTTATTTTAGCTAAGTGTCAGACATGGATGCTGAGGTGTACTCAGAGCTTGGCTAAAAATATTTTGGATAAATTGTTTAGGGTGCTTGTTTTTGAACTGTGGGAGGAAACCGGAGGACCTGGGGAAAACCCACGCGAGCACGGGGAGAACGAGTACATCTCATGCTCACAGAAATGTTGCCTGGTTTGGAAGGGAATTTAAACCAGGGGCATTCTTGCTGTGAGGCAACAGTGCTAATCACTGGCGCCCGTTTGAAAGGAGGGAAAGTAGGGTTGGGTTGGGGGGGTTTCTTTGAGACGAAGATATTGAGATGAGAAAACTCTGGTCCTTTATAGTGAGTTAAGAATCTTCTGATAGGATAATTAGTCATGAGCTAATGCTGGAATAGCTGTGAACAATCATAAGCACGTGATCCTCTCGAAATTTGGTTAAATATAAACTTCACAAGATGACCTCAGAGAACAATAGAAAATAATAATAATAATAATAATAAAGGCAGTTTGTGACCCTTTTAAGTTAAAAGGGATAGTTCACCCAAAAATTATCATTTAGGCATACTTCACTTGTTCCAAACCTGTTTGACTTTCGTTCTTTTGTTAAACAAAAAAAAAATAAGTTGTTTTTTTTTTAAGAAGAAATCAGTAACCATTGACTTTCATAGTATCTGTTTTTTTTTCTTGCTATGGAAGGCAATCCATGTTTTCAAAACAGGACAAAAATAGCTTTCAAAATTACTTCTAAATAGTTTTGTATATGCAAATTTTGATAAAATCATAAGTAGACCTCACAGAACAGTACAACAAAATAATAAAAGGCAGTTCATGACCCGTTTAAGTTATCACGTAAAGGGATAGTTCAGCTAAAACTGAAAATTCTCATCATTTAGTTATACTTCCCTTGTTCTGAACCTATTTGACTTTCTTTTGTTAAACATAAAATAATATATTCTTGTAGTAATGTTTAACCGTTGACCTCCATAGTATCGCGGTTTTTCTTACTAGGGAAGTCAATGGTTACCGGTTTTCAGCTTTCTTCAAAATTTCTTCATAAAGGTTTATAACCATTTGAATGGCAGTAAATAGTGAGTACATTTAAATAGTGTAAACTTTCCATTTAAGTTATCGTGGAGTATATGTATAAAGTATATTAACTTTTATGCTGTGCAAATTTCAGTATCACTGGATTTGATTCATTTCATATAAACAAAATCAATAAGAAACTTGTCATGCAGTCAAAAGAAACACACAGTTGCTACTGGTAACATGCCTGTGTAGTCTTCACTATGTAGGTCACAGGCGTAGACAGCAGCAGTTTAACATGGCGGCCTTGATGGTGTTTCCAGAGTGGTGTCTTATTTTTACGGCTGTGTTTTTTGGCTCTTTTCCTGCCCGCTCAGAGTCACTGCTGTTTCACACAGCTGAGAGAAATACTACAGGAAGAGGGAGAAAGAGAGTAATGAGGAAAGGTGTGGGTCAGCAGAGGTTTCACAGGGACCTGAGTGAAGGCAGTTATGATGTCATAATGACCGACCTTTAGTGAGGCCTTCCTCAAATGCAGCTGTGCGTTCGGGACGTGTGTGTGGATGTCCTCAATCAAAACACCCGGAATGAGAGAGACATCTGTGAGCCTACTGCACAAGTTAAAGAGTCATCAGTTCTTTTGGATTCATTCATTCATTTTTCTTTCGACTTAGTCCCTTTATTAATCAGGGGTCGCCACAGCAGAATGAACCGCCAACTTATCCAGCATATGTTTTACACAGTGGATGCCCTTCCAGCCGCAACCCAACACTGGGAAACACCCATACACACTATTTGTTCTTTATGTATTAAATATGATTAAAAGTTGAAGAAATATTACAAGTGGAATAGATTTAGCTGAAAATAATTTTGTATGTTCAACAAAAATGACCTGAAATCTAATTATTTAATGACATTTTGCATATTGCATATAAATTAAACAAACATATTATTTTCCACCCTCTGAAAGGGTGCTGTCTGTCAGTTTTTGACTCTTCTAAAGCATAAAAATACCATCATATGTTTGCAGATATTTAAGCAACATGCTAAGTGAACACTCCTGTTTATCTGAAAAACATTGCTAAAGTCAGATATTCTGCTTTGAAAATGTGCGTTACATGTTGGAACGTCTGTCTTTGTTTTTGTCCCTTTAACCTGCCTAATGCCAGTTTAGCCAATTATATTTCAGCACCCTGGGTTGCCTTCATGGAAAACAGCGTATTTCATTCATTCAGTCAGAAAGGCTCTCAAAGTATGTGTCCGCGACCAAAAAAGCGACCTCCGGTGGACAGTAGTAATGAGACGCAGAATCAGAGTTCCACATGAGGTGGTTATTAATTAGCAAATAATATCAATATTACAAATGTAAACATTAGGTGAGCAGGTTACATCGTAACCCTGTTTCCTAACAACACGCTACATGACAAGATTTGCAGTGATAAGCAATTAGTTCTTTTGCACCAGACGAAACACGACAGAAATTTAAATACAGCCATTCAGAAGCACACAATATGCACTCACTGCAATCCAATGAAATGGTAAGGTTTATAATCAAATTAGTAAATAATAAACCTCTTTAACATTATTAAATGTAGATGCTGAATCACTGATATGTGTTGTTTTACAGGCCAGCAGTTTCTAAAATATACATTTCAGGTGCTGGTTAGAAAAAAAACACTCCTTTTGATAGGGAAAATATTCCTTCTATTGCGTGCCGTTGCTTTTAGTTAGAACACGACTTAACTCAGCCTTAAATCAGACTTTAGGCTCGATAGTCAGCCTCGCTCCTGTTGATGTCGTCAATCTGGCAACCCGTGCTTGCATGTGCAATACCTTGTTCAACGACTGGGTGTCAAACTTACGTACTGCACTTTTAATAATGAATTCTCTTGATATTTTGTTTTTGTTAGTTATGTGATTATGTTAAAATCTTTATTTGGTGGAATAACCCTGATTTTTCAATCACAACAACAATGAAAAATAAATAAAATTTGTTATTTCAAACAATCGTCATTTTCAAGGGGGAAAAATCTCTAAATTACAATATTTGTAATTTGGGAAAAAATGAGGACTGCATGATATTGGGGGGAAAAACAACATTGCAATCTTTTCTTTTTCTAAGCCAAAGGAAAATGAATGAATGAATATATCTGGAACAGCACTGTTGAAAAAAACTGGGTGGCCACTAATGCACCACCCTATCAATTCCTGTAATAATCCATACAATCCATGTAATAATAATAATAATAATAATAATCTAGTCTGCTGTCATAAAATTACACACTGCAAAAATGCTTTTCTTGCTTAAACTTTTTGTTGTGTTTCTTGTCAAAATATCAAAAATATTTAAATAAATTTAAAATCAAGCATTTTTCTAAACAAGCAAAAATGTTTTCTTGTTTTTAGAAACAATAAGGCAAAATTAAGTGAGTTATTCCCTAAAACAAGCTAACTTAATCTTGTTTTTACTTTGAAATAAGAATATTTTTCTCAGCCCATTGGCAGATTAGTTAGCTTTTTTTAAGGTAAAACTTAATTTTGAAATTATTTCTGAAAACAACATTTTTTCTCGTTTAGAAAATGCTTCATTTAAGAATATTTAGATATTTGGACTAGAAACAAGATTTTTAAAAAATGCTTTTTTTGCAGTGCAATCCCCACACAAGCATTTGATTATCACTGCTGGTTGTGTGGATTTGACTGTAGTTTTCCATATTGAACTAATCATTTAGTATGATCAAATATAGTGTATAAAACAGCTGAAATTCTTCATTCTCAGTGGTGCCAAGTTTAGCGTCCCAGCTTTGTCTTTTCGTTTTTTATGAACGAAAGAGCCAAATGGCCACACATTCTGCTCTAGTGATTATGCTTGTTGGCAACAGATGCAAAGAAGCCACTGGCTGACTTCCTGCATCTCACAGGACACAACTGTTAGCCCTTAAACTCTTGAACCAGTGGCATTTCAGCACATTTATACACCGTGTACTTTAGCAGACAAAAATCTAAACAGTAAGCAAGTCAACACTTTTTAATGAGAATATGCAGTGGTGCAATACATAATCTTTCTTAGCATGGAGTTTGAAAATATTGGAAATTAGTCGCAAAGTTCAAGATGATTTAAAAGTCGCTTAAGATGAGGTGATTATTTGCAATAATGCAAAATGATATTAAATAGTTGTTTGATGCTGTACTAGAACAGTGTTTCTCAACCATGTTCCTGGAAGACCAACGACACTTCATGTTTTGTATTTCTTCTGTTACACCCATTGCAAGTTGTTCAGTCTCTGCTAATGAGCTGATGACCAGAATCAGCTGTTTGGTTAAGAAGACATGGAAAATGTGCAGAGCTGGTGGGTCTTCCAGGAATGTGGTTGAGAAACACTGTACTAGAACACACTCACGCTTGGGATTTAAATACAACACATTATTTTTCACATAATTTACATTATTACAATACCTCTCTCACTCTCCAGCTTGATTAGTTCCAGGTGTAATGAAGGCCCGCCTTTTGAAAAAGCAAATATGTTGTAATTGGTTAGCTGTCTCAGTGCATTGTCATTGGCCAACAGAAAAATACCAAAACACATCAATATGTCATTTGTTTTGGATTGCAGACATTTAAATACATTTATTCAAAGAAATTATGTACAAATGAGCTGAACTACAATTCTTGAGGGACAACTTAATCGATTCATGTTCAATCCACTTAAATTTGTAAAAAAAAAAAATAAGTTAACTTAATTCCTTAATGTTGTCCCAATACAAATCGATTGTGTGGAACCCAAAATGTTTTACAATGTATGTTACTGGCAACGTGTGAAGGAAATGTTTTAGGCAGAGTATGAAATATCAGTTTGGAAAAAAAAAATAAAATAAAATAAATAAGTAAATAAATAAATAAAATACAAAAAAGTTTAGCAGCATTGGCTTTTACTCGGTGAAGTTTATTTATAAACTCATTTCGAGAGGATCACGTGATTATGATTGAACACGGCTGGTTCTGCATTAGCTACGTATGATCCACCAATTAGGTCAGTCCTAACCCACTATAAAGAGCCAGGGTTTCTCACTACAGCCATCTTCAATTTGAAGAATCCCCCCCTTCCACCCCTACTTCTCCACCTTTCCCTTCATAGGGCGGCACGGTGGCCCAGTGGTTAGCACTGTTGCCTCACAGCTAGAACGTCATCGGTTCTAGTCCTTTAACAGGCCGGCGGTCGTTTCTGTGGGTAGTTTGCATGTTCTTCCCATGCTCGCGTGGGTTTTCCCCGGGTTGTCCGGTTTCCTCCCACATTGCAAAAACATGCACTACAAGTAATTTGATCACTCGAAATTTAGCACTACAGTCAAACTCTCTATCTGCAGCATATCTCTTCATAGCATTCATTTTAGTCATCAGCTCTTATCAAGGGGGAAGTTGTCGAGATCTACCTGAGGTCAAAGCTCCCCTCTCGCCCTGCAAACAAGAGGGAGCCCAGGGCCCAAGGACCTTTTGGGCTCAGGGCTCTCTCCCAGGACAGCATGCCAAATTTGCTTATAATCAATCATCAGAGTGTGAACTCTTGAAAGATAATTCATCGTAGAATCGTCGTTGCATGTCTACATGGTGTGATTCCTGTCCTGGCACTGCACTCCCTTCCGAAATGGTCACACAATAATCCATAGAGAAACATTACAGGACAGCGTATGTGAAACCTCAGCCTGATAATATACACTGACATCGTGAGAAGAAATATGGCAATATTATCTGTGATGTGGTAGTGAAACCTCGTACCGGCAATATGCTGTCTTACAAAAACACTTACGTGCTTCAAGCTTCATTATCAAAAAACGACCCAAGCGCCACTGCCAACATCAGTGGTGGGAAAAATTGCGGGGGTAGGCCAGTTATATACTTTGCCACACGGCAACTCCGCAGTCTATAGAATGCCAAGGTAATGAATAAAGTAGCAATCATTTCATACTTTGACATTCAATTTTAGGCATTCTACACATTTCCTGGTTCCTCAACAAATGACTTTTGCTGCTTGTTCTAAGTACTTTACTTATTAGCTTTAGTTGAAACAACACAATTCTTAAGTTTTTTGGGGCAACTTAATTGTTTTGTGGTCAGTCCACTTAAATTTGAATAAACTATTAAGTGAGTCTATTTCTGTTGGGACAACATGTAGGAAATGTGTGGTTTATGATCAGTTGTGTTCATAACCTGTGCAGTAAACCCTGACTAACATTAAAAAAGGGGAAAAGCATAATAGGATCCTTTTAACTTTACACAAATTTAAAACATATTTGAATTTTTTACACACACTGTAAAATAATGCACAATTTCTTCATGTCCCAACACAAATCGATAAAGTTAGCTTAAAGGGCACCTATGGTGAAAAATCTACTTTTCAAGCTGTTTGGACAGACATATGTGCATGTATGGTGTTTAGACCGTCATATTGGGGTGATATAAACACCCAGTCCATTTTTTTTAAATTTAGCAACATAAAAACGGTGGACCAATTGGAGTGGTTTTTTAGACTGACCGCAACTTTACATAGGAGTGCGGTCCCCCCGCCCACTGAATTGATTGACAGCTGCGTATTAACATGTCCCGGTAGTCACATGTATAATCATATCAACAAGACCAGACATGCGCAAAGCAACCAGGATTAAAAGATCTGTTCAGTTCGTTAGGATCATCAATCATCATCAAATGTGATCAAGAGTGAGTTTTACATGTTTAAAATGTTTTAAAACAGAGCACTGATTTTAAAATGAATTAATAAATGTAATGAATGTTACAGCGATTTAATGAATTACAGCGATTTAACTTAGCTTCACTTCATCAGCACAGCCGCGTGTCAGAACAATTATAAAGGAAGACGCTTTAGTCCCGGTTTGTGGACGTTAAATTAGGTTTATTTTGTACATTAATATAACAGATATTTATACAGCAGTGGAGATTAACCTGTATCCTGACACATATGCGTGCAAAAAGAGTGCAAAGCTAAACGGGCGCTCTGTCTGTGTGCGTGCGTGCGTGAACTTTGTGTGACTCATCTATGCAACTGCACAACAAATACTCATTGGTAAAGTACTTACTGTAGTATTTCTCACAAACGCTGCGTGAGATCTGCTTCCTTTAAGTCTGTCTGTTGTCTGACGCTGCCGAGGGAGGTGACTAAGGCACGCAGAAAGGCACGTAGAAACGGTGGGCGGGGAAGACTAGCCTTAAAGGAGCAGTACACCAAAACCCAGTGAAAAAATGTATAAATAGGAATTTAATAAAAGGTATAATAAAAAATCTGATGGGTGTTTTGAGCTGAAACTTAACAGACACATTCTGGAGACGCAAAACACTTATATTAAATCTGAAAAAAGGGCTAACCTAGGTGCCCTTTAATCTTTTTTCTTTTACCATTTTAAGTGGATTGCACATAAAACAATTAAGTTGTCCCCTCACGACTCTCTTGAAGTCTTGATTCTAATAATTCTGATTGGTAAATCGTTATTTTCCATTGTATCTGCTTAACTTTTCTGGTGCAATCTTCAATCTTAGTGTACTAAATAAAAGGGCATTTTCCCTTTAAAAAGAACATAAGATTTGCAGGTGTTTGAATTGAAATTGTTAATTTATGTTTTATGTAAAATGCCATTTGCAATAATGCAACATTAAATTATAATAATTAGTTAATTGTTCAACCATGATATTCTACTGCGTATTAATAAAGTTAATTATGCTGCACAATCAGCTATAATGCTGCATTATATGGTTAGTTACTTTCATTTTTAATGTGGTTTTCAGTCAAAAGACGGTTACTTTTTGAGTCACTTAAATCAGTTAGTACAATAACCTTCTTTTGCAATCAAAAATAACATTGAAACCCTGTCTAAAGTGAAATGCAGCATGAAACAATTAAATTAGTTAGAATTTAAAATAGTACACAAATAACACTGGTCCAAAGTGAAACTAGCCAAATTTAAACTAAATATCTAATTATATCTAATTCTGTCCGATGTAATGTTGAGCCAGATACATTATCTCAAATGTTTTGGTCTTGTTCAAAATTTCAGGCAGCTAATATTTAAATTTCTCTCTGACACATTACATACTTATATACAACCTGAAGCCATCTTTTGTTATTACACCACAGTCCTTATGTTTTAATAAAAATGTGATTTGCCTTTGCTATGCTTTTAGCTAGAAGGTTAATTTTGCGCAAATGGAAGAAAAAATGCAATGGCTTAAGGAACTTTTACACTACTTTGACCTTAGAAAAAATACGATATACTGTAAGAGGTTGTACTGATTTGGTTTTTCTCACTTGGCAACCGGTTTTAGATCACAAAGATGGCCTTAGGTTATTTTATATTTTAGAAGAGTCAAACTTTTCCTTATTTATTCTTAATTTGTATTTTATTTTAATATTATTCATATATTTTTATAGAACCTAAATGTGTATGTGTTAAAAGCTATTTGTACTGCCTGCTTCATATCTAATATACTTTAAAATGACTATTTCTTTCTACACTGTAGAAAATCCTGGTTGCCCTAAATATTTAAACTGAATCAAATGAATTTTATGAGTCCATTGAACTTATGTTAACCTGACTTAAAATTTTTAAGTTTTAAAATTAAGTTAGAACACAATTAACTTAATTTAATAAGTTACAATGAACTTCAAACATATATGTCATGACTAATTGGTCATATAATTTTTCACAGTGTAGACGACTTGATTCTGATTGGTCAATTGTGTCATTATGGTACATGTTTGTAAAGGTTATTAAGTTTTATGCTGTGCAGTCTTCATTTTTTTGACCACTAAATTGTATAATTGCCATGCAACCAATTTCAAGACTAATAATTCCTGTTAATTTATCTATATTGCTAGGCAGTCATAGACCTCATCCTATCAGGATTTATTTCTGATCATTCCACTAAATTATTCTCCATTTTAGGATCAAATGTGAAACACTGCTGTATTTTTGTTTCCATCTCAAACTTTGAGCAGGTCTTTTTTTCCTCTACACACCTCAGCTGTTTTGCAAGTCTCCTGCTGTTTTCTCTGAACAGCCTCCATCTGTCTTGAAATGGCCAACTGCGTTAGACGAAACAAATGAATCCAGACGTACAGTGTGTGTTTGTGCAAATTTGACACTCTCCCGTCTGTGTCTCTCAGATCCTAATCAGCGGATGGGAGTAATAGCTGCAGGAACGCTGGTCACATTCCTGCTGGTGGTTCTTCTGTCTCTGCTGTGCTGCTGCTTCCTCTGTAGCAACAAACACAACCGCAAGTGAGTCAAAACCTACACTACTGCACCAACTCAGGCCCAACCGTCTCACATAAACGTTAAAGATCACCAGTTGCTGATTACTATGCAAAGGCAAGCACATTGTAAAAAGTGATTAGTTAAAGTCAGTAAACCTTTTGCCTTAACCCTTGTGTGCTGATGGGAATGTTTTATCTACTCTGGGGTGATTTTGAGTCCTAATTTGGCCACATCTTTCTTTGTGTTTCAGCAAATGGAACTCTGTTTGGTCTCAAATCTTATTTTGACACAGATTTTGGGAAAGTTCGTCTCAAAACACTCTAGGCAAATTTACTACCCTTTCGTTATGTTGGGGGCCGTTCTTGCCCCATTGACTTCTGTTACAATGACATTTTTAGATTGCAAAGCCATGACGCTATAAAATCAAGCATTCTTCATTGTTTCATCTGTTGGGAAAAGGTCAAATTAGCTATTTTTACTATTAGTCAACAGTTGCAGTATAAAAAAAAGATTTGTTTTTTGTTATTGGTTAAAACAGGGGTCTCAAACTTAATTTATCTGGGGGCCGCTGGAGGCAGAGTCTGGCTGAGGCTGGGCCGCATCAGGTTTTCCACAAGAAATTAATTATATTATTAATTATTCATTTTTAATTAGTTTATTTTTCATCATATTTTGTGTTAAAAAATAAAAATAAAGAGATTTAAGAGGATTGGAATAAACTAATTAAAAATTAATGAGAAAATAAATCAATCAGTAATAAATAGTAGTAGTAATAATAATAACAATAATAATAACAATAATAATTTCCCTTTTGAACTGCCCCTCACTGACTCTTTTGCCCCCCCAATACACCCCCCACACTCCTCTAACTTATACTCCTCACAATCACTGCACTATTTAACATTTGCACATTTAAAGTTTGCACATATTCATTGCACTGATTCATTTATCTGAAGTGTACATACCCACTGCACATGAACATTTGTAATTGTTTATCTATCTGCCACTCCTGATTATTAATAGCATCCTGTACATATATTCATTTATTGTAAATCTTTTCATAGCTAATACAACCTGTATATAATGTTCATAGTACATCCATCTGTAAATATTACCATAGTTTTTCTATAACTGCACTTTATAACTTATACCTGTATCCTGCACTTGCTGCTATTGCACTGCTGGTTAGACCGAAACTGCATTTCGTTGCCTTGTACTTGTACATGTGTAATGACAATAAAGTTGAATCTAATCTAATCTAATAATAATAATAATAATAATAATTAGATTTACTGTTATCAGCTGTGCTGTTGTTACAGGTAAAAGAAGCAACACTGTGCTGTTGTCATTTGTTTTGACTACTTTTACATATATAGAAATAGATGTAATGTTCATTTTGTGAGCCAATGAAAATACAATGCAAGTAGCGCGAAGCAAATGACCCACAAATAACGGTGTGACTCTGTAATTGGTCCAGGTGACTAGGGACTCTTATTGCCGATAGACAGGTGTCAATGTGTGACTGCAGATGACTGCATTATAGGCTACATTGAGTTCCTTACTTTTCTTTTTTATACCGCCGCATACTCATCACTTTGATTTCTTTTCTGCTCACTGCACGCAAAACAATAACCACCAACCAATGAGAGTGATTGTAAAAGCATGACAGATGATTGGTTGAAAATAGTTCAGGACCAATAGTTAAATGTGAATTTTGCTTTAAAAAGCACATGACTACTGTCATGCGTGCTCTCGCACAATCCACACTGCACTGCACTCACTCTCTCTCTCTCTTAAACACACACACACACACACACACACATGCAGGTATTCACTGCGCACAAGTTAATGCCGAATCAAATAAAATAAATATAGTTTCCTTAAATTATTTTAATATCATGAAGAACAGAAACATACTCTTTCATTAGAAAAAGATGTGCCAACTTTAATATGAGAGTACATTTACAGCACAACAGATAACAATGAACTGTTGGCGGGGATAATAGGTAAATAAATAATTAGATATTAAAGTTTGAAGACAAACTATATGGAGGCTTGAGAAATCATGTTGGAAGTTACTTATAGTTTCTTTAAGTAACAGTAAACCAACAGTAAAAATTTGAAATTTGACCTCTTTTCAACAGGGAAAACCACCAACAATCAAGAATGCATAGTTATATGCTGTCATGGCTTTGCAATCTAAAAATGTCATTATAATAGAAGTCAAGGCTGATTTATACTTCTGCATCAAGTCCAGCGCAGCCTTCATGCAGTCGCAGACCCTTTGCCATGGCTGACACGCACATCTCAAAAAAATTTAACTATACATCACAACGATGTCGCAAGCTCTGTGATTGGTCAGCTTGGTAGCATCAACGAGTGTGGGCGGTGCTGAGAGCCGTGAGCCCGATGGAGCAATTGTTTACAAGTGTGGAGTCCCATGAAGGAGCTCCAGATGGAGACTTTTGTTTTGTGTTTACCTTATGATTAAAGTTGTTGCACAGCCGCATTCATTGTTTCATTTTACATTGGAGTGTACAATGAAACACTTCTGAAAATGAGTATAGTAGTATTTCTGTGTAGTATTTATTTATTTATGTGCTGCAAACCTGAAATATTATTATTATTATTATTATTATTATTATTATTATTATTATTATTATTATTATTATTGGGTGTCACGGTGGCGCAGTGGGTAGCACGATCGCCTCACAGCAAGAAGGTTGCTGGTTTGAGTCTAAGCTGGGTCAGTTGGCATTTCTGTGTGGAGTTTGCAAGTTCTCCCTGTGTTGGCGTGGGTTTCCTCCGGGTGCTCTGGTTTCCCCCACAGTCCAAAAACATGCGGTACAGGTGAATTGGGTAAGCTAAATTGGCTGCAGTGTATGTCTGTGAATGAGTGTGTATGGATGTTTCCCAGTGATATGTTGCAGCTGGAAGGGCATCCGCTGCGTAAAACATATGCTAAATAAGTTGTTGGTTCATTCCGCTGTAGTGACTGTAGATTAGTAAAGGGACTAAGCTGAAAAGAAAATTAATGAATGAAATATTATTATTATTATTATTTTTATTATTATTAATAATATTATATAAGGATTTGGTTTAATTATATTAAATGGATATTTAAAGATTGTTAAATACATTTAATAATACATATATTTTTATATAAATAATTGCTTCTTACTATTTTTAAATAAATCAATCAATCAATTAATGGGAATGCACCGATATGGACTATAATACTGATAACTTTTTATGTTAGATAACCTATATATAGGTTCATAAAAAAGGTTTAATCCTGTTAATCAATCAGGCTAATAATGCTGACATTAAAAAATAAGCATGTAATGGTCAATGCTGAAATGGCTGCCAATATATTATTCATGCCAATAAATAAATAATACCTTTATTCAGCAAAGAATCATTCAATTAATGCAAAGTAACAGTCTGGACCAAGTTCAAACCCATTTGGCATTATTAACGCACCTGCATCTATAACTAAAAGAAGTTGTATAATACTAAATAGTTCAGTCTACTAACAGTTCCTTTCTTATTATACAAACCATGGGTAAACGAATCCATATTTAACTTAAAAACCGAACTGAGACATGATGTCGTGAACGTGGCAATTGTGTCGTCCTCAAACTCCCTTGGTTCAGACTCCGCTGGCAAAAATCATCTTTTAACAAAGCCTGTCATCAGAATTGTTCACAGTTCGCTGGAGTGAAAGCCTCCTCTGTTCTCCACAGTCAGTCGGGAAAACTCAAGACTCTCGTGTTCTAGAAATCACAGTCGGCTGTTTTCTTAAACTTTCCACCTTTTCTAAACGACTGGAAAACTGCAGATCGTAAGACCAGCTGAGCCTAGATTTCCTCAGTTTGCACCGAGAGGCAGAGCAATCTCTCTATTTCTCCTTTCTTTCCATATGTCTTTATCGTTTGATGGTGTAAACTGCATTAGAGAGCCGTCACACACACACATTCAGCATTCTGCATAGGATCCATCTGTAATGTTAGTCTAACGTCACCCTTCCTCTTTCAGCCCCGACCAGGAAAACTCCACCAACAGCAAGAAGGCCAAAATAATCCTCTGTGGTGGATTCAGTCGAATCAGCACCAAACTTCCCAGAATCCCTCTGAGGAGACAGAAACTACCCAAAGTCGTCGGTATGTCTTCATTTTCCATCATCTAAAACTGCAGATGGTTTAGGTCAGGGAGTAAACAGAAGCATGCAACAGCTGGACGACGGACTTAATAAGATGTGGAGAATGTTTAGTTTGTATGCTTCAACAAAATCTGCACATTTAGCAAGTAGTTTTGATGTTGGCCATCTTAAAATGTCAGTTTTTATGTAAACAAATAAATTTGTTGTGCAGAAACAACTGGAAGTGAACGTTCAAACAGAAGCTTTAAAGGGATAGTTCAGCCAAAAGATGAAACTTTACTCACTGTTTACTTTGGGACTTCAAAGAGAGATGAAATCCTTTAACATCAATAGTAGAATAAAAATACTGTGCAGGTCAATGGTTACAGGTTTCCAGCTTTCTTCAAAATAGCTTCTGTTGTGTTCAACACAAAAAGAAACTCATTAAGGTTTGAAACAGGTAAAGGGTGAGTAAATCATGACAAAAGATTATTTTTAGGTGAACTATTCCTTTAACCCAGGAGTGCCCAAACTTTTTCTTATGAAGGGCCAAAAACAAAACTTGATTGAGGCTAGTGGGCCGAAGGCAAATATAGGTGAGGTAATTTACCATGGCTAATTTCCTAATTTATTTAATAATGTTTAAAAATAACTAGACAACATTACTTTATATTAACTAATACAGTATTGTTTTGCATCGTATAATGAACGTATTACAGTAAAAACAAAATCTCATTTATAACAAAATGACACTAGTTTTTGCCTTGATTTTCTTGTCGATATCTTCTGCATGGTCCTCTCTGTCGAGTGACAGTATTTACATTTTTAAAAAATCAGATTCATTTACAAGATTTAATTGAAACATTTTCTGTTTGCTTATTTTTGTAGCTCAGCAATAAAACAAACAAAAAAGGTTACGTCCAATTTGAAATGACGATCTCTGTGTTAAAGTCATTTGCCTCAACCCTCTCCATAATACTCGCTCTCCTCTCAGATGGGATGGTGGGCCAAATCAAAGGTTACAGTGGGCCAACTTTGGCCCACAGGCCCTACTTTGGGCATCTCTGCTTTAACCAGTGTTGAGGAAAGTTACTTTAGAAAGTAATGCTTTTCCGTCAGATCAATATCTTCATCCATTCAAATAATCACTTATCCGCATTGCGTTAAAGCAGGCACGTGCGTGTGAAGCCCTGAATGATCACTGGATATCACGACAACAGTCACACAGGAAAACTGGAAAGGAAAACATTTTGCCTTTGATTTTATTTCGCATGTATTTTTTTTTTTCAACTAAACAGTTGATTTACAAGGTTTATGCATTTATCAATGAAGAAAATCCACAATTTGAATCCCTAATGCATGGTCTTGCAATACAAAATGTAGTCTGGTCCAGATTGAATACCCTCACAGTCCGGATTCAGACCGGAGTCCGGACTTTGAGATGCCCTGAACTAGATATTAATGTTTAAAGACAAACTACACTCACTGGCCATTTTATTAGGTACACCTTACTAGCACCGGGTTGGACCCCCTTTTGCCTTCAGAACTGCCTTAATCCTTCGTGGCATAGCTTTAACAAGGTACTGGAAATATTCCTCAGAGATTTGAGGAATATTTCCTCAGAGAGCATCACGCAGTTGCTGCAGATTTGTCGGCTGCACATCCCGTTCTGCAATCTCCCGTTCTACCACATCCCAAAGTTGCTCTATTGGATTGATATCTGGTGACTGTGGAGGCCATTTGAGTACAGTGAACTCATTGTCATGTTCAAAAAACCAGTCTGAGATGATTCACGCTTTATGACATGACACGTTATCCTGCTGGAAGTAGCCATCAGAAGATGGGTACAATGTGGTCATAAAGGGATGGACAAGGTCAGCAACAATACTCAGGTAGGCTGTGGTATTGACTTGATGCTCATTTGGTATTAATGGGCCCAAAGTGTGCCAAGAAAATATTCCCCACACTATTACACCACCAGCAGCCTGAACTGTTGATACAAGACATGATGGAATCATGCTTTCATGTTGTTGACACCAAATTCTGACCCTACCATCCAAATGTCACAGCAGAAATGCAGACTCATCAGACTAGGCAACGTTTCTCCAACCTTATATTGTCCAATTTTGTTGAGCCTGTGTGAATTTCACAGAACTGCTCATTCTTATTCTCACAGAACAAGAGAATATTTTCTCTTTTTCGGACCATTTTCTGTAAACCCTAGAGATGGTTGTGCGTGAAAATCCCAGTAGATCAGCAGTTTCTGAAATACTCAGACCAGCCCGTCTGGCACCAACAACCATGCCACGTTCAAAGTCACTTCAATCACCTTTCCCATTCTGATGCTCTGTTTGAACTGCAGCAGATCATCTCGACCATGTCTACATGCATAAATGCATTGAGCTGCTGCCATGTGATTGGCTGATTAGAATTTTTCGTTAACTAGCAGTGGAACAGGTGTCCCTAATAAAGTGGCCAGTGAGTGTATATGGTGGGTTGAGAAAGCATATTGGAGGTAGTTTATTTAGTTTGAAAAAAAAAAAATAGTTTCAAAGTAGTAGTTTCAGAAATAGTTTCGGATGGATGGATGTTGCTAACACTACTCACCTCTTTTACATCATTGCTGCGTTTCTTTGAGCGTTCTGACATATTAGCTTCTGGCTCAGCCAATGTTTTGGACGGGTCTCTTTGTTCACCTGACCAACAGCAGTTGTGGGAGTGAACCTGTTCGTAAGCAGAAATAGAGTAGTTTATGCAAGAAAGAGCTTCAGTGGGATTGAAAAGCGCTTTGCGTCGACCCAAACAGAGTCTTGAGGGTTTCATCTCAATGGAATGTTCTGGGTCCTCGTCTTATTTCCCTTGGCTCCCTGTGAAGCTTTGAGTCCTTATTAGTCTGTACCCAAACAGACATTCGTTTACTTTTCCCCTCACATTTCTCCCCTCATTTCCCTATTTCTTATTAAAACAGACGGCTGGGAGCTGAATGTTCCCCAATCAAAGCCTCCTCTGTTTTTGCCAGGATGGAACCCCTGTGTGGAGATCTTGTGGTTGGGGAACTGTATTGACTGCGGCTGCCAGGAGTCTGTTATAGAGAGAAAATTAAAGTGGCCATGCAAACACATTACACTTTTTTCCTAGGCAGTTTGTTTGGTATATTCGTTTTGCACTTGGATCGAGGGATACAATTGTAAAAGGCATGCTTAAAAAGACAGTTCACTCAAAAATAAAAATTCTGTCATCATTTCTTTAACCTTCCAAACCTGTTTGTTTTTTTTTCTTCCATTGAGCATAAATTAAGATGTTTTGAAGAAAGCTGGAAACGTGGAACCATCAACTTCCATAGTATTAGTTTTTTCTTACTATGGAAGTCAATGGTTACAGGTTTTCAGCATTCTTCAGACAATCTTCTTTTTTGTGTTCAACATATGAAAAAAATGCCTCAAAGGTTTATAACAGCTTGAGAGTGAGTAAATTGTCATTTTTGTGTGAACTAACCCTTTATGTCAGCATTGTCAAACACTACATAACGTGAAATGGTCTTTTTAAATGTATAAAAACGTGGGCTTAATGGGGGTTTTGCAGCTGGTTTCTTTAGCACGCAAGATGGCAAAATAACAGATCGTTATTTATATACTTATATGTATCAGGGTTCGAAACTGCGACCGTTTTGGTCGCATGTGTGCCCAAAATCTATGCGACCTCAAAATATATTTTGGAGCATTTGTGCCAGTGCATAAAACTGATGTCGTGCGACCAGTTTTCACAGCAAAATGATCACCACATGTGCAGATTTAGGAGACATTGTGCATCTAAAAACACCAAACGCGAAAATGTAAAGGTCTGGATATGAGAGAATGAAAACAACACAGACAGATTTAGTTTTGGAAACCACCTAAAGTGGCAAATAATGGCGCCTCTGATTAGTTATCATATAATGAATGTCAATCCAGCATTTACACTTTTCGAAGAGTGGATAAAAGACTTCCAGTGGTTAAAGTTCGCAATGAAAATGATTAAGCAGTCACCGTAAAGCTGGTGGGACAGAGTTTTCTGGTAACAGTGTTTGCCACATCAACACATTTTAAGCACAAGATGTTGTATTTAATCCTTCATTTAATCATCACGATGCTGTCAGTCATGCCACTGACACTGCGTTCACCATCGCTAATAAGCTTGCATTCACTGAGATTAAACTAATATTGCAGCTCGTGAAAATACCGTTACTGCTATTAAGATGACGTATGCAAATATTAAGTTATATGTCAATATCATCTGTGCAATACCAGACACCCCCCGTGAGAACAGCACAGTTATTATCGTTACACCGGTGAGCACATACATATTTTTTGTTTATTTGTTAGTTTTGATTAGTGTTGATTTCAAATTCAATAAATCTGTGAAAATAAAATGTGTAGTAACTGTGCCCATAATTTTTGGTGGGTGCGACAAAATTTAGTTTGGTGTGCCTACATTTTTGAAGTTGGGAGCACCGGTGCTACCAAGAAAAAAGGTTAGTTTCGAGCCCTGTGTATAGTCATGAACAAAACTTGTTTGTCGAGCAAGTAGTTTGACCATTTTCTGCCGTTTATTAGTGAAGTTTATTTATAAACTAATTTAGAGAGGATCACATGCTTATGATGGACCACAGCTGGTCCTGCATTAGTAACACAGGATTCACCAATCGGATGATTCCTAACTCACTATAAATAATCAGAGTTTCTTACTTTATTCATCATCATCTTGAAGAATCCCCCCTTCAAACCATACTCCTCCCTCCTTTTCCTTGACAGGGCAGCACAACAGCGTAGTGGTTGGCACTGTTGCCTCACAACAAGAATGTCATTGGTTCAAATTCTTACTTGGCCAGTAGACGTTTCTGTGCAGAGTTTACATGTTCTCCCCGTGCTCGCGTGGGTTTCCCCTGGGTTCCCTGTTTTCCTCCGATAGTCCAAAGACATGTGCTATAGGTGAATCAACCAAACCAATGTAGCACCATTGAGGAGCTCTTATTCAGAAATTCCTAATTGCCATTAGCCATATAATAACAGGGGAGTTCTCGAGATCTACCTGAGCTCAAACTCCCCCTCTCACCTTACCGAACGTTCACACCGAAAGCGGCGAGAGCGTCAAAGTAGCCGGAAGTCATTCATTTTCAATGAGAGCCGGCAGCGATAAGCGGAAGCAAAGTCGCTTAAGTGGAGCAATGTCACACCACATGCAACTTGATCTTCCATTGTTAAATGAATTTGATAAAAAGAGCGCAACATTTTCATGCTAGAAAGTACGTTTTATGCAGGAATGTAACTGATATGCTGCAACGGCCTCTTTAAATATGAGATCAATGTAGCGAATATTGACGCTCTCGCCGCTGGAGCTGAAGGCAGACAGCATTGTCGCCAGGCCGGCCAGTGCGACATTGGACGCTCTCACCGCTTTCGGTGTAAATGCACAGTTACAAACAGGAGGGAGTCCTGGGCTCGAGGTTAAGCTCAAGGCTCTCTCCCGGGACAGCATGCCAGACACAGTTTATAATCAATCATCAGTTAAGTGTGAACTCTTCAATTCCTAGTCTTTTCTCCCAGAGGCAACTGAATCATAAGTTCTAAATCAATCGCTAAAACGAGCGCACTTCCACATTGAAGAAAAAGGTAAATACAAACGTTCCATAAACAAGAAATCCATAAACAAAAATACTGAGTGAGATGCATGTTATTTGTTCATTGTTTTTGTTTGTGTGTGTGTGTTGTTTCCACAAACAAAAAGTCCTAAATAAAGCTATAGCAAAATATTTGTGTATCTTAGAGCGACACTTTGGTGCTTTGTTCTGGAATGAATCTGCTTTTGAACAAATCATTTGAGTTCAAATCCTTACCAATTCAACGATTCATGAATGAGCTGCATTAATGAATCATTTTAATTAATAAATTACTAATGGCAAGTTCACACTGCACACTTGTAGCCCTGATTCTCACTCAGCGACAAGTTCTGTGAAATAGCTGATAAATCAGAGGAAAATCTGTGCTCAGTCATGCGAGTGACAATCACGCAGTGTGAATTATCAAAGACATGATCAGAGATCTGTTAAATATTTGGCATGCTTAATACCTGGACTTGTCTGTGATTCAAATACATGCCTTCATGTAATGAGTTGAATGAGTTGAATGGCAAACGATTAAAATGCTTATTGCAGGGTACCAATTCCACAAGTCTCGCATGTGGTCCAGACTTGCTACCCCAAATAAACATTCAGAGAGAAAACAATGGTGATCTGATGATTTTAAAAATCATGCTTAGCATAAGACAGCTTACCACCATTTTAAGAGGCCATTATAGTGTGATTTTTTAACATCCCTAAACTAATAAAAGTACCAGCACAGAAATGCACTTATAAATCATGATCAAAGAATTTGGGCAAAATATTTTAAATATATATTTTTTTTTTTATCAGATTACCCTAACAACAAGTTCACATTCAAGGATCATGCTTTCCAGATCTAAATGATTCACTTAAAAAAAAAAGCACAAAAATAATAATAAAAAAGTCTGTCATCAATTCTTCACCCTGATCTCATTCTGAACTTGACAAAAACAAGTTTATTTTTAACAAAATGCAGAAGCTACTCGTTTCCTTACCAAAGGCAAAATGCAGAAAGAAGATTTCCCTAGAACTTGTGCGCTTAACATTTGTACATTTAGACTTTACATTTAACTCAGTACTCTTTACTCAATTAACCTTTACACTTATGCTGAGATCAGACCGCACGATATTCAAAGTGGTGGTGTCACAGAGGTTTCCACACTGTGTGACTATCTGGGGTAGCATTCCATCGCTGCTGTGTTTACACTGTAGGATGGATCTGCGACAGGGGGGTTTCACACTGCATGACTTTACAATAGGAAGAATCGCCGACAGCGTTCTCTCTGTCCGCAAACTACATCTCACAACCAAACACACGCCAGAAGTGACATGGAAACAACGTGAGGTTATGTAGTATATATTTTGCTATTGACTACATAATGAGAAAGAAGCCTTTAGTGAGGTAGAAATGTACTTATTTTGCTCACCTGGCTTTTGAAGAGAATTAGCAATTTCTCCTCAACTTTATTTCTTTTTCGACCTGGTTGTGGTATTGCAACACAATCTCACGGCAATTCGTAACTTTTTGATTTAGTGGCTAATTCGTATGAATTCGTACAATCTAATTCATACGATTTGCTCATCCCCCAATGAAGGTTGGGTTTAGGGGTGGGGTTAGGTGCCACGCCTCCTTTTTAAAAACATACAATTTGATACGAATGAACTCGTACGAATTAGCCACTAAACTGACAAAACGTAAAATACTTACGTTTTCTCATGAGATCAGGCTGGGTATTGCTCAGATGACATGTCAAACAGACACGGGTGCTCCTGACAAATTTACTCTAGTTCTTCCTCCATTTTTGGGTCCAAATAGACCAAAAAAAAGCCCTTTTAACTACTCCCTCAACCTCCCACTGACCTGCAGATACCCACACTAGTGGATGCAGCTCTCCCTCATTGGCTGCAGGTAATCGCTAGGCCCACACGGAATCTGTGCGCGCAGAATTCCGCAGATTTTTAGCCCATCATTAGTTCTGTTTATTTACTTGAGTAAATGTGTGTAAATCTATATTTATTCAGTTTTTAAATTAATTACAGTAATATTATTGACTAATATGAAAATGTTCATCGGATTTATGTACAATAGTCTTTTAGTAGATATATGATAGACTTGCTTTGTTTACCAAATCAAGGGAATCTATATGGATTTGCATTGTAAACATTAAATAGAAGTGAAAAAGGTATTACTTTTTATTTCATATATCAAGGTTTTAGTTACGATACTCCCAAAATCATTCCGCAGAAATCCGCCGATTTTTATTAAAATTCTCCACAGAAATAGAAAAAAACATCCGCAGATTCCGTCTGGCCCTAGTAATCGGCAATGTTATTTTCAATCAGAACTCATTTCACACGGCATGATTTGAATCACCGACAGCTCCAGATATTTAGCATGCCAGATATCTGACTGGTGTCTGCGACTCATCTGCGATTCTCTCAGATGGCGTCTTTGATTGTTCACACTGTCTGATTGTTACTTGCGTGAACGAGCACCGATTTGCCTGTGATTTCAGCCATTTGTCTGCGATTTCTCAAAACCTGTCGGCAAGTCAAAATCAGGGCTAATACTATGCAATCTGAACTTAGCAATAATCATATTCAAATCTGGCCCAGTGCAACCACGTTCCTATTGTAGGGATGGTTTACAGTTTAACCCAAAGAATGAGCAGTCTGTCAGATGAAGAGCCGGAGTCAGAGATTCAAATAAATAAATGAAGTTTACTGAAGATAGTTTGCAGTTTCATCAGCAGAAGCCAGCTTCAAGACTCACTATGAGTTCCTAGGCCGCTCTGCTTACAATCATAAATCAATAACAAGTATACTGTCACATCACGTCATTAACTGCATCACATAAAGGCGTTCTAACCTGATTGGTTAAAACACAGATAGACTAGAAAAATTTCCATGTGGGACGCGTGTGTACAATTCTGAACAATATCTTAAGCTTATAAACGTCAGACGTTCACTAGACTGTTTAGAGCTGACTCCAGACCTGTGAAACGGTTCCACAATCAAATAGAACACACACACTTAAAGTATAATCTGTTTTATCCAAGGCTGAGTGTACTCTTAGTTGTCTTTATCAAAACGGATTTAAAAAAGCGGTGTAATCTACATTGAGGCAGTTATATCCTTACTACACAAAGTCTATCTTGAATAAAAAGTAGAATCACTTTAAAAGAATTAACCGTAAAAAGAGCAGAATCACTTTAGACATTTTAGATAGTATTAACTCATAGAAATAACAATAGAAACAGTTGCGTCCAGTCCTCAGCTTCACTCAAGGTCTCTGTGACCTCTGACCTAGTTTGGTGGCTCCTGAAAAAGTTACAGAGACAGGCAGATGCACTGAACATTCGTACATAGAGCAGTGTGTTTAACTTATTCATTAGTTAAAATCAATTCAAAGTTAAATACTCATCCAAATAATCAAATAATCATATATTTAATTAAAAAGTAATGAGGAACAGCATGATGAAAAAGGATAAACGTTCATCCATGATGAGACGGATTGGAAGGCAGAAATCCGAATCCTTCAATATCATTTCATTATTTTAATTTGAATTTAATTTTGATGCAAACAACAAAAATACAAATAATTTATATCCAAAAATACTTTCCTATAATCTGAAAATCCAATATATATATATATATATATATATATATATATATATATATATATATATATATATATATATATATATATATATATATATATATATATATATATATATATATATATACACATACATACATATATACATACATATATATATATACACATACATACATATATATATACACATACATATACATACATATATATATATATACACATACATATACATACATATACATATATAAAAAAAAATTTCCCTAAAACAAAGATTAAATGATCGAATGAAGATTAATAGTGTGAACTTTGCTTCATGCAGGCGTTAAAACGTACAAAGCAACAGTAAAAAAAACCTTACTAAAAGTTTTATTGAATCAGACATTTTGTCAGAAAACTGTACTTAAAGCATGTTTGTTATGTTTCTGTTTATTTTAACTAATACAAAGACGTCCAGACATTTAAAAGTATAAGATTTAATCACCTCAAAAAAAGCCAATTGGATATTCTTAGCAAAAATCCAGTTCAAAATCAAGAAAACTAAAGCTAAATTCTCCTTTTCCTAAATATCCATTATGGCACAGTGTTATTTAAAACCACAATAATGCAGTGTATAGCCAACAAGAGGTCACGGGTGAGCAATATTTAGTTATACAGCGACAAAGAGCCCAGAGAGAAAGCCCAGAGCCATGCAGTCCTCAGAGAAACACGTGCTTCCATTTAATTTACCACATTACATAAGTTAAAGAGTCAGCAGCATCACAGCAGACTAAAGAGAAATCCTCTGTAAAACAATAGTGTCACTGTTGGTGAGGGGTCGAGTTTGGCCCTGCAGATTGTTTCAACACACACCCTCAAGCTGTGAAACCCTGGACAGACAACAAAGAACAGGCGAGTAGTAAAACGCAAGGAGAAGATGGTACTTCAGCTGAACAGATACGAGCCCTCAAACACAAACCAGCCTTTCATCCGCAGACTTCATGAGAAAATGGAGCGAGAATGTGTTTAACAAATCAAAGAGCATTAAAGTGGACATGAAAACTGGACATAATCCATGGTTAAGTGCTAAAATTAGGTCTCTGGAGCATTCACCACTCTAGAAAACAGGAAGGACAACACAGTAACTTTATGAAAAATGCACCGTTCAGATTTGTCTCTAATAGAAAGTAGATTTTATTAAGCAGGCTCATTGGAAATATGTGCTTCAGTCTACACTTTTGCAAAAGCGTAAAATATGTTGCTCCGAGTACATTTTGTTGCACATTTCAGATAACAAATCCACTAGAGCCACAGCCATATCATCCTGCCACAGCCATATCACCCTGCAGCCCAAGACTGGTGACTCACTGAAGCTAAGCAGGGCTGAGCCTGGTCAGTACCTGGATAATAAACCACATGGGAAAACTAGGTTGCTGTTGGAAGTGGTGTTAGTGAGGCCAGCAGGGGGCGCTCAACCTGTGGTCTGTGTGAGTCCTAATGCCCCAGTAAAAGTGAAGGGGACGCTATACTGTCAATGAGCGCCGTCTTTTGGATGAGACGTTAAACCGAGGTCCTGACTCTGTGTGGTCATTAAAAATCCCATGGTACTTCTTATAAAAGAGTAGGGGTGTAACCCCAGTGTCCTGGCCAAATTCCCTTCATTGGCCCTTACCGATCATGGCCTCCCAATCATCCCATCCACCAAATTGGCTGTATCACGATCTCTCCACTCTACCAATAGCTGGTGTGTGGTGAGCGCGCTGGCGCTGTTGTCCTGTGGCAGTCGTCGTATCATCCGAGTGGATGCTGCACACTGGTGGTGGTGTGGAGAGACTCCCCTCATGATTGTGAAGCGCTTTGGTTGTATGGCCATACACAATAAATGAGCTACTGTATATAAATACACATTACTTACTTACTTACTTACTAGAGGGCGCTGTCTACAATTCTGCAAATTTTAAAGATGTTAAACAGTGTGTTTTGTTTTATATTTCATACATATACTTATGTATGAAGTAGGGGTTGCACCGACTAGTTGACTTCAATGCTCTGCCGTGAAAATTTTTTGATTGATGTCGACTAGGTTTGAGTGCCTTGCGCGTAGTCATGAATTTACAGTATACTTCTGCGTGCTGTCTGTGTTGCTCTGCAATAACACTTCCGAAATGCTAGCTGGCAGTAATAATAATAATAATATTAATTCCTTACACTTATATAGCGCTTTCCTGGGCACTCAAAGCACTTTACACATTGGGGGGAATGTCCTCATCCACCACCACTGTGCAGCATCCACCTGGATAATACGATGGCAGCCATATTGCGCCAGACCGCACACCACACACCAGCTGATTGGTGGAGAGGAGACAGAGTGATGAAGCCAATTATGATATGGGGATTGGTTAGGAGGCCATGATGGACAGAGGCCAGAGGGCAAATTTGGCCAGGATGCCGGGGGTAACCCCTACTCTTTTTTTTTCCCATCCAGGTACTGACCAGGCGCAGCCCTGCTTAGCTTCAGTTGGTGACCATGTGAGAGCTGGAGAGAGCTAGCTGCCGGCCGTAGGTTTTAATGTTTCTCTGTGTTTCTTCGCGGGTGTTTTGTTATTTCTGAACCTTAATGTTCAAGTTGCTAAAACTCGCTCATCCAGAGGTGGAAACCAGCAAACGTGCAACAACTTTAATCATAAAGTAAACACCAAACAACAGTTTCTATCTAGAGCTACTTCACAGAACTCGAAACTTGTAAGCAATCGCTCCAGAGGTTTCGCACAGCTCTTAGTTCCC
>NC_079439.1:11813843-11831343 GCF_903798145.1 Danio aesculapii
GAAGAGTCTCCTTTAGACATTGCAGGGAAGCTCTTCCAGCATCTACAGCTGTTTGGAAGAAGAATAAAGTATGGAATGTAAATTGTTTCTTTGAAGGCAACGCTCCAAAAATGCAGTTTTATTTCTCTGCGGTTTTCACTGCTATGTGCTGTTGAAATGTTTATTTTTGCTAATTCACTTTTAAAGCATTTTTTTCCCTCTCTCTCCACCCGGGAGATTGTTAGAAGAGCTAGCCGATTGCAAAAGTTTAAAAGATGAGCATATGCTAGCTCTAAAGCACAGATGCTAAAACTCAAGATGAAAGTTGACTTTCCCAGTCTTTTGAGTGTAAGAGTGAGAGCAGAAACTAAAGGAAAAAGCCCAGTTTTTTTTTTTAACGCTCATAAATCTCATAGTTTACAGTAAGTCAAGTAGCTTTGAATTAAACAGCTAGTAATGGAAGCCAGACAAGAAACAACAGTTCAAGTATTAGTGCTGTGAAGTATTTTAAAGTGAAATTAATATTTCATAAGCAAAACAGCAGATGAACACGATTGTATCTGTTGGGAGATTATTAAATTATGGGTGCTATGTACCAGACTGTTGGAGGGGGAGGGGCTAAAACATAAGTGGATTTATGAATAATTTATTCATTCATTCATTTTCCTTCGGCTTAGTCCCTTATTTATCAGGGGTTGCCACAGCGGAATGAACCGCCAACTATTCCAGCATATGTTTTACACAGAGGATGCCCTTCTAGCCACAACCCTGTACTGAGAAACACTCATATACCTATTCACACACATACACCACGGCCAATTTAGTTCATCCAATTCACCTATAGCGCATGTCTCTGGACTGTGGGGGAAACCGTAGCACCCGGAGGAAACCCACTCGAACATGGGGAGAACATGCAAACTCCATACAGAAATACTAACTCCGGGACTCGAACCAGCAATCTTCTTGCTGTGAGGTGACCGTGCTAACCTCTGGGCCACAGTGCCATACGGGCTTGATGATGAAGGAAATTGAAGGAAATTAGCTTTGGAGACCGTGCAAGATGAAAATTCCTACATTACAAGGCTGTTTGTTAATACCTGCTCACTTCATGTGTTTTTTTTCTGATTGTACAAATTACAGGTATTAATGCCCTTCAAATTGCATTCCAGACAAAATTGGACAGGTCTAAATGTTAACTGTTGAAACCCCATGTCAATTTTACTCCTTTCAAAAAAAAAAAAACAAAAAAAAAAAAGTGATTACTATGATGCTTAAGCACAACTGAAGCACAAAGCCTCCTGTGGCCTACTGTACATAAAGCATTCCGATGCTGAATAAAATGCTGTAGTCAGGGGCGTTGCTAGATATAAAGCTCTACTGTGGCACAGCACCCCGTCCAAAATAAATAAATAAATAAATATATATATATATAAACAAATAGCAGTATTATTGTTGTTATCCAATTATTATTCTAAATACAAGACAGAAATTAATCCTAAACGTAACTGGTAAACAATCTAAAGACACAACTGCAGTGATGCTAAGATAATTTAAGAAATCTTTTGCATGAATATTAATTTTAAAAGAATGAAATTCTATAGACAATTCAATAGAATACAAAAAAAAAGACGTTTTATAGAATTATCTGTTGTGTGTTGTCTCAAGGCAGAGAATTAGGCTTATTAAGTCTAACCTCCCTGACTGCATCCCTCCCTTCTGCTTCATACCAAAAAAAAAAAAAAAAAAAAAACTATCAGGAGCCATGCAGTATAAATAAGATCATCTTCATATTATTTAAACTTTGTTTTGTCGACTTGCAAAACTCACTGCGTGCCTGTTTTACAACGCATGAGCAGCGTGGCAATTTTTTCGGCGTGCATGTTCACAACCGGACCGGGAGCAGAGCGGCACGTCAGCACCAAGCAGAAGCGGTGTGCGTGATGCGAGCGGCGGCGCAGGTTTTTTTCTGCGCACATGCTCAATTTGTTCTTTGATTAAACTGCATTGCTTTCATCAGAGTTGGTTTGGTTGCACATAGAGAATAACGTCTTTATTCTGGGATTACCTCTCTTAATAAATACACTTGCATATAAAGTAAGTCGTATCTCAAAGCATTTACTGTGGCACTGGAGATTTATACTGTCTAGCGACACCCCTGGCTGTAGTCATAACTAGGGCCAGACGGAATCTGCGGACGTCTTTTTTGCTATCTCTGCGCAGAATTTTGTTAAAAATCTGTGGATTTATGCGGAATGATTTGGGGAGTATCAGAACTAAAACCTTAATATATAAACTAGTATTTAATGTTTAGAAGGCAAATACAATTAAATCAACTTTATCTGGTAAACAAATCAAGTATTCTATATAATACATCTACTGTAAATAAACTATATGAACATTTTCATATTAGTCAGTAATATTACTGAAATTAATAAAAAAATGTAATAAAAATAAATTTACACACATTTACACAAGTAAATAAACAGAATCAATAATGGACAAAAAAAATCTGTGGAATTCTGTGCGTGCGCAGATTCTGTGTGGGCCTAGTCATAACCTAGATATATTTGCATATAGTGCAGGATTGGAAGGTCAAATTTCTGTCCGTTTACTACTTTAAATTAATCCTGTATCATAAATCAGATGGGTTAGGTAAAGTTACTTTTGATATAGAGGATGACATTTTTTCCTAGAATCCCACGGGTCACGGGATTCCTATGGGATTCCCGCAGGATGGGAGTTATCTTGGCTTTTAAGTATGGGATTGGGACGGTACAGGATAAAATAGTTCATGGGAGCAGGAATTAACCTATAGTGAGATGAAAAAAAAATGCACCACCATTTTGTAGTTTTAATTTAATACGATTACAATGAAATGCAACTAAAAAGAACTACATCACCCAGAAGCCATCAGTGCTGGAGGGAGCTAACACCCACGGAGAAACTGATGTGGTGAAAAAATCATTTGCAGCGCAGTCAGAGGTAATAACATTTCCACTGAATTAACAGAACTAGCCAGGAAGTCGGAAATATTAATGAAGTTCAGGAGAGTAAACTGTGATTGTGATAACACACTGTATGCTGCTTGTAAACCATGCTTAATCTTAGTTCAGTACACCAGTGATTCAGGTATTCAAAAATATCAACTTAAATATTAAGTTTACATGAATATTTTCTAAGTATAAAATTTTCTCATGAGCAATTTTTGAAGGAGACACAAATAATACAGTCATATATAAATGTACTTACATATGTCCAGAAGTGTCCACGTTAATTAAG
Source organism: Danio aesculapii (assembly GCF_903798145.1). Taxonomy (NCBI): domain Eukaryota; kingdom Metazoa; phylum Chordata; class Actinopteri; order Cypriniformes; family Danionidae; genus Danio; species Danio aesculapii. The sequence goes on from NC_079439.1 coordinate 11,817,102, forward strand.
AGACTTGAGTACAGAATAGAAATTGATTGTACAAAAACTACAGTGGGGTCAGTTTAGACGTAGCACAGTGCTCATTTAGTAAACGCTCAGCTAAACAATATGCTAATTGTGGTCGTTATGTTAACATCCCAAATCGTCACAAATAAAACAATGCATGAGAAACGGCTTTGGCGTGTTAGTTGCAGTGCATTATGCGTCAAGTTAACAAGCTGACGTTATTGTAAACAAGCTAACGTTAAGTAGATATTAAGTAATATTTTAATCACTACTCTAGTAGATTCGTAGAAAATCGGTAATCAGCATTTTTGCAGTAACTAATTTATGGATGAGTCTGCATCAACTACATTAAAGACGATCGCTTTATTTACAGTGATATAAATACTCTACTGGACTTTATCATTATCTAACTCATGTTTGGAGAGTAGGTGAGATGAGCTGGGAAAGCAGGCAGTAGGCCAAACCACTGAGGAAGGGGATTGGTTGAGTTCCCCCAACTGTTTTAAATGCATTTGTTTTTGTTTTTTGTTTTTCTTACACAGATATTTTAGGTGTACATAATTATATTTTCACAATATAGAATGTGAATTTTAATACATTTTTTGGGGGGGCACAACCCTCGGATTGTGGGGGACACGTCCCCTCCGTCCCCCCTGGGATTTACACCCATGGTTCTTAACACATCTTTGAGTGTTATTCCATACAAGGTTGTTGAAGTTAAACAACTCAGAGCTGGATTGTCCAAACTCAGTCATGGAGGGCCGGTGTCCTGCTGAGTTTAGCTCCAACTTGCGTCAACACACCTGCCAGGACGTTTCAAGTATACCTATAAGAGCTTGATTAGCTGGTTCAGGTGTGTTTGATAAGGGTTTTGACACCGGCCCTCCAGGACAGAGTTTGGACACCCCTGCTATAGAGTTCGTACCAAAGTCTTTTACTATGTCCAGCAAGTCATTTTTTATCCTTCAAGACTGACTGAATTATGGGTAATGACCAGTGAACTCTCTTGAAATAGAAAATTGCTAAAGATACAAAGAAAAAATAGTCATAGTTAATACGTGTATAAAAACTAAATTAAGTCAATTCCGAACGCATGCTGACTTGAAAGAGGACATCTGATCCTGCCTGGAAGGTTTTGCACAGCCAAATAGCCAACAGAGCAGTGTGAGACAGGCGTAACCAGGCCAAGATAATGTGGTTAGCATGTCCTCTCAGCCAGGATGAACTAGAGTAGATGTGAGCAGCAAAAACCACAGGAATCCCCAGCTGACCATCTTTTCGAAGTCAGCATGAATGCATCATCACATGTAAGTGGGGGGGGGAAGAAAAACCACCGTGACCTTCATTAGGACCACAGAGAACCAGGCAGAAAGTCATCACCGCATACATTTGTATACTTTCGCTTATTTGAACAGCTTCCTTATGAGCTGTTCCCTAAAACACAAATGCACAAGTGTATATGTAAATATCAGCATTTAATTCACCTATAATTCTGTAATTTGCATAAATAGAGTACATAAACTATATAGATATTATTCATCTATTTATTTTCTTTCGGCTTAATCCCTTAAATATCAGGGATGGCCACAGTGGAATGAACCCCCAACTATTCCAGCATATGCTTTAAGCAGCGGATGCCCTTCCAGTACTGGGAAACACCCATATACTCCCATTCACACACACACTCATACACTACGGCCAATTTAGTTTCTTTAATTCACCTATAGCACATGTGTTTGGACTGTAAGGGAAACCGGAGGAAACCCACGCCAACACAGGGAGGACTCGAACCAGTGACCTTCTTACTGTGAGGCAACAGTGTTAACCACTGAGCCACTGCGCTGCCTTATATAGATATAAATTATGCACAAACATGTCAAAATGCCATGCCAAGTTCTGCCCATTACAGTTTAAGGCAAAATTATTAGCTCTTCTATAAAAAGTATTATTTTGAAATATTTCTCAAATGGAAATAAGTTCAACATTTTATATATACCAATATAAAATCTATACAATAATAGTTTTAATAACTAATTTCCAATTAGCATTTTTTGTCTTTGCCATGATGAAAGTACATTATATTTGACTAATTATTATGCAAAGATACTAGTATTCAGCCAGGTTAATTAGGTCAGTGGTTCCCAAAGTGGGGGTCGGGGAACAATGACGGGGTGGCTTGGTGATTTCCAAAAAACAAATCAATTTTATTAAACTATTAGAATTACCATATTTTATCCATAACCCACAGAAGATAAAAATAGTAGATTACTGGTGGTGAATGAGTAGATTCCCTCATTGTGTAAAGCCATTTGAGTGTCTTGAAAAAGCGCTATATAAAAAGGAATTATTATTATTATTATTATTATTATTAGTTACATAAAGCAACAACATGCAAATAAAAAGGCATCAGCCTTTTAATTTTCTTTCATAGGATTGGTGTGTTTACGTTAGATTAGCAACAGCATCAGCTTCAGCAGATTGATTTTACAGCATCAGCAACTTTTTGACACCATTATGGCATTTAAATAGATTAAAAATAAATACAGACCACAACTGAACATTGAGGATGATCATGAGTGGCGGTCTCCAAAATTAAATCAAGAGTAGACTTGAGCTGAAAAAATTGTGCCCACCAGTTTAATTAGGTGAGGTTAATATTAAACAAATTAATAAATGACTAAATAAATTATAGCGTATGGTTTTTAGCCTGTTGCACTGTTTGTGTTGTCAATATGATCATGTTTATATAGGCCTACTGTTGTATATGTGTATATATATACACACACACACACACACACACACACACACACATACACATTTCTAAACATAATAGTTTTAATAACTAATTTCTAATAACTGATTTATTTTATCTTTGCCATGATGACAGTAAATAATATTTGACTAGATATTTTTCAAGACACTTCTATACAGCTTAAAGTGACATTTCAGAATAATTTCAAGGGGTCGCGAGAGTGCTTTAAAAATTGTGTAATTTTCAGTGATTATAATATATGTTTTCCAGTATTACAAGTGAAAGCTAATATTTTCTGATTTTTTTAAAGTTATTACTGATTAGTATTTAAAAAAATGTGAATGGAACATCATAACTGTGCAGCGAATAACTCGCTAGTTATCAATACAGCACGCATCTGGATGTGAAAACTAGAACCATCTACTTTGACTAAGCATAAGAGCAAGACCCCATCAGACTAAAGAGTGATACAAAAATGAGTATACCCCACAACAAAAACTACTTTATCTAGTTTGTATGCCCTCCATGATTTTTAATGACAGCATTAAAAATTATGAATTTATGTGTCAGAACTCAATCATTTTGGACAAAGTGTTTTTTTTTTTTGTTTTTTTTTTTTTACATAAGAACTTTCTTTCTTTAACAAACAACACTGGAAAAAAATACTATATACTATTATAGCACATGATACTGCAACAAAAAGGACTGTCATGATTTAATTTAACATGCCAGTATTAATTTGTATTATGCCAGTGTGTAAACTATTAAATTAAAGCAATTTAAAGTAATTTTACCTAAAAGTGACAGTTCCAAGAAAACAAATTCAACAAGTCTGTAAAATAACTATTAAAAGTGCTGATAATCACCAGTCTTTGATTGTAAGTGTTGTATTGTCGTCTTTCAGGTTGTGTTTCAGCTTTAATGTGCTTTTTAAATAAATGAATAAAAACAAAGCAGCTGCTTGCCATCGCGACAGCAATAAGATACAATGGACGGCTGATAGCTTTCACTCCAGAATGGCGGATTTGCTGGGTGCTGCTGTTGTAATGGAACGTTCTATTGAGTGTCGCCTCTTGGTGATTCTAAGCTCTTTGACTGTTCCAAATAAAGCACTGCAACCAAGTCCTGACTCCAGTTGATGATTTTTTTAAGTGGATAACTTGGTATATTTTTTTTTTCCCCCATGTCAAAAGGAGTGCCAGACAAGTTAATGAGTACCTTTAAGTAATTTATGGATTGGTGTTTATTGGAAATGCAAACCATTTTAAAAGAATCAGTTGGATTTGCTGAACTGGATCAATCGGTTCATTAAGAAGAACCACAAAACGAGTCATTTGAACAATTCATTTGCTTTTCAGCCATCAGATCATGCAGTGACAGAAATTGGAAGGCGCTCCGCCAAAGATAGCCTAATTAAATTCAGGATTAAAGATTATAAGCAAGACGACGCCAAGAAAAGATTTGCAACATGCAAAGCAACTCAAAAATCAGCAATTCAATTTTTTTGGGACACCCCTACTCCTTCACGGGAACGCGCAAAATGAGGGGTAGGGGTAAGGGCTATGAGGTAGAATTGGGCCTTAGTGACACGTTTTTTATTATTATTTTTATTATTATTATTATTATTCTTGTACACTATTTTGTATCCGCCTGATATAACTAAATATCCACGATCGATGTAGTGGAAAATACTCTCTCGTTTACTCATTTCGTTCTGTGCGAACATGAACTAACCAGTCAGCACCCCCGCACTGCAGACCCAGAGACGTGCCTTTTTGGCAAATTTGTCTGGCCGGGTTTCTAAATGTCCTAAAATGTCCAGGATTCGGCGTTTGCTTTCTAAACCTGTCGTTCATTAATCGTATGCGTTTTTGCATTACCTTTTTATTTAAGCCTACCTTCTCTAGGCTTTGTAGCTGACTGTGCACACACACATTCGCGAAAGAAACATTCAATAATTCATTCCTGAATCTAAATGACTAAAACTGTACTATATACTATATATATAGAGGAAATGACTGGTCTAAACTAGCTGCGAAGCATAAATACACTGTTAGTAATGGTTAATCAACGTGTAAAACTATCTACAGGTTTTAATCTTGTAAATATGATCATTTTTAGAGATATTCTGTTTTTATTGTTTTTATTTTAAACCTTTTTCTGTCATTTATTTCTCATTTGCTGTATATTGTATTAATTTGATGATGTCATTAGGCTATAATACATAGGCTACTTTATATACTTATCTAAAATGCTTTGGCATTCAAGTTTGCTTTGAACTTGAAAGAGGGAGAAGCAGATTTGACTTGTCAGTGGGTCATAGATCCTGATAGCATTGTTTATATGTGGTTGATATGTCCTAAAAAGAGCTATTTTGTACTGATATTTTGCCTAATCTATAATTGACGTTGGTAGAAAATTTAAGTGGGAATGTGCATTCATTTCACAAAAACATCACAATAGTTACAACCACTTCAAACCAGATCATATCTATATGTTATTTAAAAAGCACCAAACCAACTTTAAATAGCAGTGCTAACCCTAACCCGTACACACCAGAACTAATTCCCAAGTCTTCAGAGGCATGCAGATCATTCCATACCAGCATGCTTTTGAAGTCTGATGTTTCACTCGGTCAATGCTGGCTTTCATACAGATTCTCCACGCTCCACTATTTGCCCTCATCAGCCACTAAAGCGGACTCCAGTAGAGCCCAAACATCATCACACGTCGTCAATGAGCACTTTGTGCAACTAGAAACCCAGAGAAATGTCTTCCACTGATTTGACCTGACCTCTCTGTTTTGTTTTGCCCTTGTCCAAACCCTTAGTCACCCACCACGATCCTGAAAACACCTTCAACAGTATCATCGAGCCTCCATCTGTGGTGGACCAGCCTTCTCCGTCATGGTCATCCCAGGAGTCTTTCTCTTCCTTCGAGAACAGCGAAGACGGGCCGGTTTACTGCGTACCCCATGAAGGTAAGGATATAAGGCATCTGTTTGCACAACATGGAAAAGAGATTAAGGGAATTTAGAAATCTCTTGACGATTGACCCAATTCTGCAGTAAACGCTTGCCCTGTGGGTGCGTCGGTCACGTGCATTGAGATAATAAACACTCTAAATGCTATAAATGGCCAAGTCAGCTGATGCAGCGCTTTCAGGATGTGACTCAGGACTTTGTGCAGAAACTGTGGCGTGGGAGATGCTGGAATACTGATATAAAAGCATTTGAAGGAAAATACTGAGGCACTGTTTGGTGATATGGTGAATTATGGTGGTTGTAGACAGATAATATTATTTTGTTGTTACTAGAAGTACTTCTGTAGAGTAAAAATGTACAGTTAAAGGCAGAATTATTAGCCCTCCTGAATTATTAGCCGGCCCATTTTTTACCCAATTTCTGTTTAACGAAAGATTTATTCAACACATTTGTAAACATAATAGTTTTAATAACTCATTTCTAATAACTGATTCATTTTATCTTTGTCATGATGACAGTAAATAATATTTGACTAGATATTTTTAAGACACTAGCATTCAGCTTAAAGTGATATTTAAAGGCTTCAAAAATATAAAGATAAAAAGAAAAAAAAGGAAAAAAAAATTAAATAAAATATATACATGTATATATATATATATACATATATATATATGTATGTATATATATGTATGTATATATATATATATGTATGTATATATATGTATGTATATATATATATGTATATATATATATATATATATGTATGTATATATGTATGTATGTATGTATGTATGTATATATATATATATATATATATATATATATATATATATATATATATATATATATATATATATATATATATATATATATATATATATTGCTTAAGGGGGCTAATAATATTGAAACTGCTTTTATTCTAGCCAAAATAAAACAAATAAGACTTTCTACGGAAGAAAAAAAATGTTATAGGAAATACTGTAAAATTCCTTGCCCTGTTGAACATTATCTTGAAAAAAAAAAAAGAAAAAAACATTTCACAGGAGAGCTTATAATTTTGACTACAACTGTTTATTCAGAACAAAATATTAACTTAATATTTACCATTTAATGCATTTGACTAAAAAATGCAACAGAATCTGAAATTGTCATGGACTTGTAGGTTAGTTGCATTTAAGTTAATTTCATTAAATGGTATATATTTGAAACTAAATTAGAAATAAATACCGGCTTCACTTTTTTTCACATTTTTTATGTTACAGCCAAAATGGATTAAATTCATTTATTTTCTCAATTCTACACACAATACCCCATGATGACAATCTGTAAACATTTTTTTTAATTGTTGCAAATATATTTTTTTTCTGTATCACATATATAGAACAGTTGTGTTAAAAACAATCACTTGCTGTGTTCATGCAGAAATCAGTGATTCTGAACGAGTATCAATAACTCAAAAATAGTCACTTATCACACAGTGATGTATAGGGTTGGGTATCGAAAACTTTGTAACCGGTATGCACAGAAATGAATTAGTATATGAATTTCAATGCCTAATTTCTGTGCCACTTGTGCTGCCACAAGGACGAAAGAAGCATCAAGGGGTGCATCAGCATATAGATATGCGTTGTCACACCATCTTTAAACATTTAATTCTAAACAACTTTGAGCCATACTGACACTGTCTGCGATGTTAGGTGTTTGTTCCTGTTGCTTAGATATAAAATGAAAAGCATGCAGTATGGCACATCTGAAGAGCGACTTCCCTTCATCAAGATGTATGATCTTATTCATTCAATTTGCTTAAACTAAGTGTTCTAAAGTGTGGCTACATTTTACAAGCAAGGATTCCGACACACCAACATACAATAGATGCTTTACAAAAGTTGGGTGTAAGAGGGGGAACACGTCAAACTTAATGAAACATTTGAGGACTCATGGAATCAACTTAAAGGCAGAGGAATGCACTGTCTTTGACAGCTTGCAACATCATCTGGCACTTTCACTTAGTACATTTACATGGACACCAATACTCCGATTTGAATATGATAAAGACAATACTCTGATTAAGAGTCTACTATGTAAACAGCGATTTTTAATTACCTTAAAGGACCACAGACACTCGCATCATGAAATGCAGAGCCTTTTTTCTTTCCATTCGGCGTTCACATTCACATTCCATTAAAACAGCACTCTTCCAGCAGTACTTACTTCATATTCTCATTCAGTACCTCAGTTTGTCAGGGGGGCATGACTGAAATGACCCTGAATGAAAGTGAAACTGCCAAACTGAAGTGAAAGACGAAAAATTTTATATTTAAATTATCTGAAACTGCGGAGGAAATGTGGATATCGTGGTGACACAATGACATTAATGATCTGTGTGCTATAATGTAAAACGGAATCATGAAAGGAACATTCAAAAAGCAACTCATGTAAACACCTCAATCATATTATTGTCTTATTCAGATTAAGGCAAATCATTAGATCACTGATGTCCATGTAAACATTGTCACAAGCCCCAACCCTAGAAAAAAGGTGTTTAATCATTTTGATGACAGTCTTTCCACAGGTTAGTAGTAAACTAATGTAATGTTAATTGTATAATGTAAATCTTGCATTCATGCTAACAAATGATCAAAAGAAATATATTAATGCAATTCAAATATATAAAATATGAATTGATGTATACTTATTATAAATGAACATTATATTTATATATTTATAATGATTAAAATATTTTTTGTCAAATAATTGTGGCTCAAAAGTATTGGTTCAGGCACCGTTTTGGCCCCGGTACCATTTTAAAAGTATCGATTTAGCACCGGTATCGAAATAACCCAGACGATACCCAACCCTAGTGACGTATCAATCTTACACACACAAAAATTATATAAGGTCATATTTTTCAGACTAATCAAACAATGACGAATGTCAAAGGTGTCATTCATTTACTCCCATTCTTCTTTCAGAGACTACAAACGAGAGCTGTGAAAAGCGAAGTTCTAGTGCCGCTCTAGAAATATCACCAACACCTAATGAGGACGACGCAGGCGAGTACACATCCCTCAAAGACACAAGAGAACCCACAAAGCCGTTTGTAAGCGATGGGACGGAGCAGCCTCTGCTCAAGTCTTCAGACAGCGAGTGCTCCACCAGCGGTTCTGAGTCCACCATCGCAGCCGTTTACGCCCATGTCGCCCGCCTTTCCAAACACTCCAAAGAGGATTACGACAGCGGCGCACCAGAGAAGACCAAAGAGAAGACCAAACCTCGTCCTCCAGACCCGTCCACCAAGCCAAAGGTGTCCTGGATCCATGGAACATCCGGAAACAACCCACCAGAGACTCCTTCACCACAAAAAGAAAAGAAGAACAGCTCAGAAGGTTCAGGAAAGGGTGACGAGAAGCAGAGATCGAAGGAGAGATCAAGCAAGAACCGGGAAAAGCATCAGGATAATAAAAAAGCAGATGAATCTCCTAGCAAAAGCATCTCTCACAAAGCTTCGGACACCATTGAGCATCTCAACGGAACATTCCAGAACGCCCTGAAGAAGATCGGAAACTTCCATTCAGATAAGAAAACTAATGACGCCAATAAAGATCCACCCAAGAGCCCGAAAATTATGCATCCGCACATGAACTCTGAGGCCGCCACACTACTCGCCGCTCAGCTGAAGGAAAAAACCCAAAGCCTTAACCGAAATGAGGGTCTCACAGTGGGCATCAAACCCAACGGCGTCTCAACGCCTCAAGCCAACCGAGAGAAACCCACGCCACCTCAAAAAACCAAACGCTCCGCAACCGGGACCAACAAGCCCCTTCTTCCCACTTCCAGCAACCTCCAGAAGATGGTGGCTCCTATTTCAGACTCTACTCCTGAAGCCAAAAGCCCAGAAAAACAAGGGCTCAATGGGACCAGAGTTGAAGGAGACGCCACACCCAGGAAAACACCCATCAAAAAACCACCGAGGAAGAAAGGAAAGGAGGGAACGCCGGAGACGGAAGGCAAAACCACTCCAAAGACGGCCATTATGCCACCTCAGACTGTCAAATAGATCCATTTTTGGTGCGTTCAGTTTTGAGAACGATTACAAACATACACTTTCTCTAATCTTTTGTTTAAACTATATAGGAATTGGATGGATTTTTGGTTTCTTTATACAGACGAGCTGCTTACAGGATTTAATATTTTGAAGGATCGCGGTTCTCGCTAACTTTTTGAAGTCCTGGAATCGGAAACAACGTCAAGGCTTAATAAAAGGAAGAGTAAATGCATTTAATAAGCTCATTTTGTATGCTCTCAGTTTCACATATGCATTACTCCACCAAATTTTCCAAAGCTTTGTTAATTGTTTGATCAGCAGGTTTGTTTGAGAAAGGTTTGTATTTAGCACTGTATTCAGAGGTGTAAAGTATGAACCAAAGGTACTTTAAAGGTACAGGAGGAATGATGTAGATATCTCAGGCCATATACATGTATATTCAATTCAGTAAGTGATGTCATGAAGGAAACAGTTTGCTTTGTTTCAGTGACACTTATGTTCGTCAACGCTGCAACTAGCATCCTGCTTTTTAAGCTTAAAATAATTCTTGCTAATCCACAGGGATAAACATATACTTGCTGCTGAATCTAAACAGTCATTTTTACTTTGAGATTAAGCTTGATTTAATTGTTCCCATAAAGAGCTCAGTAAAGCTTTAGCATCAATGAAGATTAAATGAAGTATCAACAAGAATTACTGGGGCTTGGAAGTCCACTAAAGCCAGCTAAAAATGCACAGCTATGAGCACTCAGAAGCACTTCTGTGGTGCTACATTTTTCAGGGATGCACTGAATTTATTGGTCACTGAAAATTATCGTCTGCTAATTATTATAAAGGCTGATTTATACTTCTGCATAGAGTGATTGCTGTGACCCACGCCGCATGCCTTGCGCGTAGCCGTGCATTAATACTTCTGCATTCTGTTTGTGTTGCTCTGCAATAACTCTTCCAAAACAATACCTGGCAGCAGGTTATGTTCCTCTGGGTCGAGTTTCTTCCTGAGTGTTTTGTTTTTTCTGAATGCTACCTTAATGTACAAGTAGCTAAAACTTGCTCATTTAGAAGCAGGAACCAGCAGACGTGCAACAACTTTAGTCAAAGTAAACACAAAACAGAATTATTCATCTGAAGCTCCTTTACAGGACTCCATAAATACTCCTACTGGCTTGCTGCTCTCCCACGGCTATCGGCCCACCAACACTCATCAACGCTACCAAGCCAACCAATCACAGAGCTTGTGCTATGCGTCGTCACAACATGTAGTTACATGTGCACCAGCAGTGGCATCAGCCATGGCGAAAAGTATGCGACTGCATGAAGGCTCTGCTGGACCATCCGCGAGCACTCAATGCAAAAGTATAAATCAGTTTATAGTCAGATCACATTTTCAGCCAATAAGTTTTGGTAACCGAAAAAACAAAAACACCAAAAAATATGGGCCAAAAACTGCTATGATTTTTTATTTTTAAATTAGAATAATAAAGTGATTTAAATTTTTTTTTTAATAAAAAGTGGCTTATATTATTTAATAAAATGATAATCAATTTTCAGTTTTGGCCAAGAATTTTAATTTCAGTGTATCCCTAGTTGTTGTTTACATTGTGAACAAGTTCACTTAAAACATCCTGAAAAGTGAAGCCAAAATATGTTATATTCCCCCTAGTGGCTGGCTGCAGTATTTGATATCAGATACTGCATACTCCATTATAAAAGAGTGCTTTTTAAATCATATACATCATGAACTTCAAAAAAAAAAAAGATGTCACACTGCACTTTTCTCCCCATAGATTTCCATTCATTCGCACAAGAATAGAGCAGACCTGAAACACAAGCTTGTGCGACAAGTTTCGCAGTTTGCTGCATTGGAAAGTTCACGCTTGGTGAACTCTGACCTGCGAAATCACATCACATGACTGCGTGAGACCAATTGAAGATCAAAACATGAACTCACTGTACAGAAGTTTAAAATATGGACCAATCACTCATATTTTTTTTTTTATGTCCAATAGTCTTGTTTAATTCCCTCCCTTTCCTCAGCAACTTACGACAGAACTTTGCAAGCTCAAACTCTAGTGTGACTGTGGCATAAGTACGACAGTCAAACCACTTATCCGAAATTTCATTGACAATCGTAATGGTTTATTTTGGGTGAATTAATGGGAGCCCTGGGGATCGAAGAGAGGCTGGATTGACCACCCACCCCCACCCTCTAGATCCGAAGTTTGTTTTTCTAATGTTTTGATGCTATAAAAACAGAGTTTAGTAGAGTTGGCAGTTTTTCGAGAACATACCCCCTCACTTGTAATCAACACAGAACAGGCTCCAAACTACTTTTAACATTTTTGGCTTCACTTTTTATTGACTTCCGACATAGCAGCACTTCCATTGGAAACAATTAAAATCAACAAAATCATTCTCTGGAATACAAATGCTTTGGTGGACACAGGGCCTAAGTCCATTTATGCTGGCATTCAGGCTGTCTATATGCTATTATTAGTTCCAAAAAATTTAAATCACGCTTAAATGATTAGTTCATCAATAACCACCTTATATCTCAATCATTAAGCTTTCTTGCAGGTCTCACATGCTTATCTGTATGTGACCAAAGGCGCATAGTAACTTTGGCATTAAAAATGAGCATATTAGGAAATATTTGTTATATATAATTGCCAAAACACAGTACCTGACAAGTCATTGATCCCAGTTGTAAGATTAATAAATAATAACTTGACTTCTAGTTGATCATTTGGAAAAGTGGCTGAAGGTAGATTTTTCTGATGAATCCTCTGTTGAACTGCATCCCAATCATCACAAATACTGCAGAAGACCTGTTGGAACCTGCAGGGACTCAAGATTCTTACAGATATCAGTCAAGTTTGGTGAAGGAAAAATCATGGTTTGGGGTTACATTCAGTATGGGGGCGTGCGAGAGATCTGCAGAGTGGTTGACAGCATCAACAGCCTGAGGTATCAAGACATTACATTACAAGTCACAGAAGAGGGCAAATTCTTCAGCAGGATAGCGCTCCTTCTCATACCTCAGCCTCCACATCAAAGTTCCTGAAAGCAAAGAAAGAAACATGAAAGACATGAAAATTATTGAGCATGTCTGGGGTAAGGTTAAGGATGAGGCACTGAAGATGAATCCAAAGAGTCTTGATGAACTCTAGAAGTCCTGCAAGAACGCTTTCTTTGCCATTCCAGATGACTTTATTAATAAGTTATTTGAGTCATTGCAGAGATGTATGGATGCAGTCCTCCAAGCTCATAAGAGTCATAGACGATATTCATTCTTTTCCCACTGCACTATGACTTTATATTCTATACTGTACATTATTTCTGTAAAGTGACAAGACTTTTGTCTAAGCAAAGTCAGACCTTACTGTCCTAATTAAGTAATTCAAAATTAAGGCATGATCATATTTTATTTTGCTAAAATAAGCATAATCTAGAGGCCTTTGCCTTTCATATAAGCCATTTCTGACACCAAGTGATCAACTAAAAGTCAAGCTATTATTTGTTGTTCCTAAAACTTGGATACACTCTCAGAAATAAAGGTACACAAGCTGTCACTGGGGTGGTACCTTTACAAAAGCAACAAATGTGTACCTAAAAGGTCCATATTAATACCTCAAGGGTACATATTAGTACCTAAAAAGAACAAAAAAGTGTACCTCTTAAAATTTGTAGGTACTAATACATACTTTTGAGGTTCCAATATGGACTCTTCAAGTACAAATATGTACCTTTTGAAAAGGTGCCACCCCAGAGACAGCTCATGTACCTTTATTTCTGAGTGTAGGCGACAAGACTTTTGTCAAAAGACAAGACTTTTGTCAAAAGTATAAATATATGGGACAAAGGTGAAAATGGGCACAAGCATGACAAGAATGAGTGTAATACAGCCAAGCAAACAAATTATCACACATTTTGACCATGTTTTACAGAATACATTTGCTGAAATTACATTCAGTGTAACTTATTAATTAATAGTTACTATTAACTATTGATTAATAGTTAATATCCTTTGGGGGGGGGCATATTTAAGAATCTAGTGCAGCCTCAATACATGCATCAGTTATCATTTTACATCTTTATACTTTGCCACTATCATTTAAACCACTAGATTTTAGCCATTTGTCAGAAAAAATGTTTTAGTAATTTAAAAGTATAAAATTTAGTTTGAGTGCTTATATATTTATATACTGCTTTATAACAAGTACAGGTAAGAATTAATACATATGTCGTTTCATTTTTACATTAATATATCAGTTACGCTAAATGACGATGGAACAGAACATTGTGTCACAAAAGATTCGCTTTACCTGCATGTAAAATGCTTTCTGTGTATAAAACATCACTTTTGTTCATTTAACGTTAATGCAGACACTAAAACAGGCCATCTCATATGTAGCGGTCGTCCTTACAAATATTATTTACCAAAGAAGTGTTACTTATCCTGCCG
>NC_079439.1:11838843-11916343 GCF_903798145.1 Danio aesculapii
CTTTTTAAAATTCTGAATCAATATTGGAGTTACTTTTGCACACAGGAGGAAGGATGACACCATGGCTGAAGTATTTCTTTTAGACAGGTCATGTTATGTTTTAAAACTCTTTTAGTCACGCAAAGCTGATGCAGATTTTGCTGTTACAAATGGGTTATATGCACAGAAGTGTTGTTCAGACACTGAAATCTACCAGAGAAAGATTGATGTGACTATTTTCAGTTTCATAAAGGAACTTTTACAGCATCGATTATGTCGATTTTTATTCAGTTTAACAACAAAACGTCAGTAAATAGCGCTATTCCACCTAGCTTGCTTTACTAAGGTGAAGTTGGTTTTATATTCACATTGGTTCATTTTTGAACAATGACAACCTGTGATGCCTCCCTATATTGTTCACCATGCTACTCTGAGTATTCAGTCTGAAACAGCATGTAAGTATGGCTTGGTAATAAGTGTAATTCCTACACACTGCCGCACACACCAATGACCAGGAGTCAGAACGATGTGGCCTGTGCAATAAATTCTTTAAGTTCAAACCCATCTATTGTGTTTTATTGTGCAACTATAGTAATTAGGGGTGTAACAGATCACGGTTCATCTGCGATTCATCTGTGGTTCGCAGATTAAAATGTGACCTTGTGACCTTTTTTACTAGTAGATTAATCCTAAATGTGTAATGATCCAACACAATCTCACGGCAATTCGTAACTTTTTGATTTAGTGACTAATTTGTACGACCTAATTCGTACGATTTAGTACGATTTGCTCATCCCCCAATGACGGTTGGGTTTAGGGGTGGGGTTAGGTGCCACGCCTCCTTTTTAAAAATTGTACAATTTCGAACGACTGAACGAATTAGCCACTAAACTGACAAAACATAAAATACTTACGTTTTCTCGTGAGATCAGGCTGAATGATCACAAAGAGATTGCCTCTCGCGTAATTCAAATCACATACATGAAAGCATTTAGGCTTTCCTGTAAAATATAACGATGATGGAAGAAGTTGTGGTAGGTTATTCGGGATGTGGTGGGTTTCTTAGGTTATTAAAGGTGTTTTCTGTCACTAATTGACTAGCCTGCATTAATGCATTTAGTGTAAGCTGCAAGATTAATCATTAAAAGATCGGGATTTCAACACCCACGCAACAAATATAACAAATATATAAATGATGGTGATTTGCATTTGATTATTAATCCTTTGAACCGCTACATTCAAATCTGTGTTTGAAAAACACAAAAATCAAGAAAGAGATTTAGTCTTTGGTCTTTTGAATTAGTTATTAAGTTACAAACTGAGAAATGACACAGAAGTACTGGGATACCAGTTTATAGTTTAGATAAAATCACTTGAATCATTTATTGTAAAGGATAATAAAAAAAATATGGGTTGTATAAATTATAATGTTAAATTTACACATTTAGCATTCTCAGCAACAGTAGTAATAATGTAGTAGTAGCAGTAGTAGTTGTAATGGCGATCTTTTTCTTCCAGTTGTCTGCCATTTTCATAGGGACTCAGCACAAAGGATTTGACGTGTAAAACCACAAACTTGCAATGTAACAGTTTACTTTTCTTATGTCAGGATACAACAAAAAATAAAATTAATTAAAAAAAACAAACAAAAGAACTATTTACAGTTTTCCAAGCTTCAATACAAATATGGTTTCCAAGAACGGTCAAAAGACTGTCTACCATCAAGCCGCTTACTTCTTTTTTATCTTTTTTCCCTGTTGCTTACGCATATATATATATATTTTATTTATATATATATAAAAATATAAATATATAAATATATATGAATGACATATGGTATTAGTTAACATATGAAATGTCATGTTCATAATATAATATCCTAAAATATACAAATCAAATTGCTGTATCAAACAATAACTATATATTTAAAAATAACTATATCAAAAAAATTACAAATCTCTTAGCGCTCTTTATGGCTCTAACAGTAGTAGTAATAAAAAAATGGTCCGATCCGTGACAAAAAACCATAACGTGATCCAAACTTAAAGATTTGTTATCCATTACACTACTAATAGCAATGATATTATTTAGAATTATATATGTTGAATATGATGGTTCATACACTGTCCCACTACATTAAAATAGTGTAGTTACTTTCCCTGGTAATTAGTTACTTTAGAAGTAACTATGTAACTATAACTAATTACTCTTTTAAAGGAACGTGCCCAACACTGGTTGGGACAACACAAATGAATTAAGTTAACTTTATTACTATTATTATTATTGTTGTTGTTGTTGTTGTTATTATTGTTATTATTTTATTTGAATTGGTTCACAAATTTAAGTGGATTGAACATAAAACAGTTAAGTTTTTTGGATTGAACATAAAACTTAAGAATTGTGTTGTTTCAGCTCATTTTAAATATTTTCTCTTCAGTGTTTGGACTTTCAGCAGTGAAATATTGACCACCCTGAACTGAACTAAACTGAACTTCACCTCTGAAAAGTAGACTGACACGGTGTCAATTTACTATACCATATACATTGTAAAAGCACTATAGAAATACAGATGAATTGAATTGAACAAACAGCAAACATCATTTTTGAGTGCACTAATGTCACAGAATCTATATATTGAGGCTCTTCTGTTGATTTGACGTGCTTCTATAGCCTTCGTTTGTATATCACTTCAGATAAAAGCATCTGCTAGATGAATAGATGTAAATGTAATGCACACTGCATTTAATTCATAACGCAACTAACAGCAGTCAAGTACAGGAAAAGTCATTTTGACTACAATTTCTTCCAATGAAAAAAAAAAAACGGAAAATATTCCTGAAAGTATTCACAAAACAAGCATTTTGGAAGATACCGTAGACCTATTTTATAAACACAAAACAAAACAAAAAAATCTCCCAAGATGCAGAATTCTAAGTGTCATCAATGACAAATGAGTTCTGCGAGGATTTGATTTGAGGAGTGTAAACATACAGTATACCTCTCATTTCAGACCTGGAGCTCCGTCGCTGCAGAGCTCAGCGACACACTGAATCCACATCTGGTAGCCATTTCAGCTCTCTGAGAGAGAAAAAAAAAATAGAACAGAAAAGAGGAGGGGGGAGAGAAATTTATGAGTCAAGGCGGAAAAAAGACAAATATTTTCTGCAATGCAAAGCAGAAAAAAAATCAGCGGGCTTGAGTTACACTTGAAAGGGGCCGAGATATGTGCTTTGTTTGTTTGTTTTCCTCCCAAACAGAAATGGAAGCGACTGTTCATACTTCTGTACGTTTTGGTGCTCTGGAAAAGTGAGACGCTCGGCCTGTTTAAGCAGCTTTTCATAGGAAACAGACTACTGAGCGGCCGACAGACTCCAGAGAGAAAATGATTCTATAATAAAGGCTGACAACGACATAACTTTGACATAAATCATACGCTTATGCTCCAGGTGGGAAAGCAAGCTCTCTTCCTGTGTCAGTAGGATGTTCGGCCTCTTAAAAAGCATCGCAGATCTTTGTTCATTTCATATTTCTTCTAAATGGTTTAAAAATTGTCACAAAAATGATTAGATGGTAATGTGATGATCTGATTATCATTCTCATAAACTGTTATAAAAATAGTCTAACCCAGGGGCCAGAAATAGATTTGAAATATCGACTGAATCACTAACTGAATCATTGAATGAATCATTAACTTAATAATAATGGAGAATCACTCTAATAAGATCATTAGAATTAGTGAATCATTAACTGGAGACTCACTCTTACTGGATGATTTGAATCAGTGACTCGTTAAATGGAGATTCACTCTATCCAGATCATTAGAATTGCTGAATCATTAACTGGAGACTCACTTTGACATGATTATTTGATTCTGCAAGTTGTTAACTGGATTCAGAGAATCTTTAATTGGAGACTCGCTCTGAGCAGATCATTTGAATCAGTGAGTCATTAACTGGAGACTCACTCTATCCAGATCATTAAAATTGGTGAATCATCACTTTGACCTGATGATTTGATTCCATAAGTTGTCTACTGAAATCAGTGTATCTTTAATTGGAGATGTGCTATGACTAGATCATTTTATTCAGCGAGTCATTAACTGGAGACTTACTCCAGTGGGATCGTTTAAATCAGTAAATTGACTCACTTTGAATAGTTCATTTGAATCAGTAAATCATTAAATTGTTAACAGGAGACTCACTTTAAATCGATCATTTGAATCAATGAATTGTTAAATAGAGACTTACTCCATCCAGATCATTAGATTTGGTGAATCAATAACTGGAGACTCATTTTGACCAGATCATTTGAATCAGTGGGTCATTAACTGGAAACTGACTGATGAAATCATTTGAATCTGTGAATCGTTAAACAAAGACTCTAGATCATTAGAATAGGTGATTCATTAACTGGAGACTCATTTTGACCTGATGATTTTAATCTGTGAGTTGTGGGATCAGTGACTCTTTAATTGGAGATCTCTTTTGACCAAATTATATGAATGAGTCGTTAACTGATGGAGACTCACTCCAGTGGGATCATTTTCATTGAATCTATGAATCGTTAACTGGAAATTCGCTTTGACCGTGTCATTTAAATCTGTGAATCGTTAACTGGAGACTCACTTTGACTGAATGATTTTAATCAGTGAATTGTTACTGTGAATTCTTTAATGGAGACTGGCTTTGACCGGATCATTTGAATCAGTGAGTCATTAACTGGAGACTCATGCAGATAGAATCATTGAATCGGTGAATAGTTAACTAGAGACTCACTTTGACGGCATCATCTGAATCAGTGAATCATTAACTGGACACTTGCTTTAGCCAGATCATTAGAATCAGTGAACCATTAACTGAAGAATCACTCTAACTGGATCATTTGAATCAGTGAATTGTTAATTTCAGTCAATGAATCTTTGATTAGAAACTGGCTCTGGCCAGATCATTTGATTCAGTGAGTCATTAACTGTAGACTCAAACCGATAGAATAATTGAATCTGTGAATAGTTAACTAGACACTCGCTTTTAATTTAATTTATTTCATAGGAACTAATACAGTTACATAGATTAATGTAATTTTTATATCATCAAATCACTGGGTACTAAATTTCAGGTAGTTGACAAGGAAATAGTTGGACTGATGGACGAAGGTTTGTTTGCAGATGACATTCATACAGCTTTAAGTGTGTGTCCGAACAGTTTTTTGGGTCACAGTTAGCCTCTGATCTGCATGAAACACTCCAGCATGAGCTTCTGCATTGTGTTTTTGTGCGTTCTGCTTCCTGAGAGTTCTGCGAATCACAGCATGCGTGTCTGTGCCGTGTGTGGGTTGTTACTGGAAAGGCGTTTGGCGCGTGTCTCTGCCTCAAACCGCTGGATGCTGAGCTCAGCTCTTCAGCGCTGAGATCATGTGTGTGCAGAATATATTATTACAGGCTAAATCTGCCGGACTCACACTGTGATATAAGTCTGACGGATCTGAGGTGATAACAGAGCACTTCATCATACAGTTAATGAGACATCGGGCTAAAAATAAATGATTTGCTGCATTCCAGTTGCTCATTGCGCACCAGTAAGTTCAAGATTAGTGAGTTGGAAGCAAACTAGGATTTTATCATTTGAAACATCTTTTAAGATGAATGACAAAAGCACAGGGTGATAAAACTTACTTGCACTGAAGGGGGATTTCTGTCATAACTAGACATTCGAGACTTGCATAGGGCTGCAGAGAACAACCTAGATATAAACCAAAAAAGAAGCTTTCACTTTTTTTTCATTTTGACATTATAGAATACTTATTCAGAAAATGATTTAACACCTTAATGTCATCCTGTCTTTCAGATGAGACGTTAAATTGAGGTCCCAACTCTGTGGCTGAAAAAAATCCCAGGATGTTCTTCGAAAAATGTAGGGGTTTAACCCCGGCATTCTGGCCAAAACTTGCTCACTGGCCTCTGTCCATCATGTCCTCCTAACCATCCCCAAATCATAATTGGCTTCATTATTCTGTGTCCTCTCCACCAACCATCTGGTGTGTGGTGTGCGGTCTGGTGCAATATGGCTGCCTTCGCATCATCCAGGTGGATGAGGAGATTTCCCCCCAACGTGTAAAGCGCGTTGAGAGTCCTATTGAGAGAAGCACTATATAAGTGTAAGGAATTATTATTATTATCCCACTATAGACATGAAATGACATGTTCAACTTAAATGATTTTTAAGGCTTTTTTAAGGCCAGTTTTTAAGGCTTTGGTGCAGAGATTTGAGCTTGTTCTCATTTCAAAGACACTAGTTAGACTGTAGCTAAAGCGAAAAGGGTTAAATA
Organism: Danio aesculapii; assembly: GCF_903798145.1. NCBI lineage: Eukaryota > Metazoa > Chordata > Actinopteri > Cypriniformes > Danionidae > Danio > Danio aesculapii. The sequence goes on from NC_079439.1 coordinate 11,845,147, forward strand.
AAAGAAGTGTTTTTGAAAATAATAAAACATAGCAGAGTTTTATTATCAGGTGTATATTTGAGCTTCCCCGAATTGTGTAAATTTGGTAAATAAAATTTACTTCATTTTATTATTGTTAATATTTACTTTGTTTAATTTCTACATTGTTTTGCTACTTATGTTTTTGTTATCTATATTTTGTAAAAAAAAAAAAAAAAAAAAAAAAAAGGTTAAATGAATGGCAGTGAAAAACGTCACCCCTTTTAAGCTGAAATATTGTATTGTTCATGCTGTTATACTAATTAAGAATGTCAAAAAAAGATAGTAATAAAACAATAAATTATTATTTGATTATATTACATCAAATATGTTTTTTTTGCCAGAATTATGTGACTGCCAAGTAGTTTTCTGCTAGCCCAAAAAATAATAATAATAATAATAAAAAAAAATCAACTGTATTTCACTATGGTATTTAAAGCTATATTGATGCACCTTTCTTTTATGCAAGACTATAATTTTGCAAGACAGATGAGGTCAATAAAACAACAGTTTCTTCTCAGTTTCAGTGCTTTCTTAACCTCTTCTGTACTTTTTTGTTTTTAAAGTCAGAATGAAATCAATTTACTTATTTGTATATGTACTATATATAGTAGTCCTCATTTTAAATGATGTATCCACACAGTTTATTACTTTGTAAAAGTTCATTTTACCTCAGAATCTTTTCAAATACCATACCTTCCACCTAAAAAAAAAACAACTTATTCACTTCTGGTCACATGGAACGCTTTTAGGGCGGGGCTATCATTGCATTAGGGTGCGGCTATCAGGGCATGTCCAATTGTCAATTGTCCCAAATTTTGTTACCAACGCCCATCTTCCAATCCAATCAGTTCCCAAAATACGAAATCATGCACAGTCCTCCATTTTATTTCTAATTTTAAGACCATTTTCATCTTATATCGATCATGTTATGGGAAAAATTTTAGTTTTAACTTGCATTTCATTTCGACTTTGAGAAAACGGAGATTAATTTTCACATAATGATTTACATATTTTCCTTTTGACCTAAAATTCACTTTTAGAAGCTAATAAATCACTAAAGGCAGGTCCAGCTTTACTTGTAACCCAGAAAAAAAGGAAAGGATATACCATGAGCATACCAGGATTTTAAATCACAATCAATATAGAGAGTAGTTGGAGGCTGCTGTTCACTAAACAGCCACTGGGGTCACTAATAACAAGGTTTTCTGAGTTCATAGAGTCCTGTTAAATGTGCAACAGTAGATTAAAGATGTTCAAAGCAGCTCAGTAGACTTCATACTTGCTCTGACGTATAAAAAGGGCAAAGCTCCTCTGAACAGATGAAAGTTTCACATTAGTAAGACAGATCTACGGGGTCAGCAAACAGTTGTCTGCATGTCTCTTTTCCTTCTTTGTCAGCATATTTTGTATGTCAAGTTTATTCAAGACCTGCCTCTAATGGAAAACTTTTTTTCTTGCATCTCTCCCTCATCTCTCCTTCTCCATTTCTCAGAGAGGAGGAAGTAGTACGGTTTATTCAGGGCTCAGGTTTCAGAGCCCTTTTTTTAGTCTTTTTACTGGCTCTTAGAAGAGAGAAAAGAGCTGCTTCTGTAAGCGTCAGCACAGTGATGAAGATCAGACCAAAATGGAAAACAGCTCATACACTCATTTCCTCTTTGATGATGCCAGCACCTAGCAAACACACTTGCTTTTTTACATATTGCCAGAAAAGTGACTAATTCAGACAAATTCTTATGATTTAATTCATACGAAAACGGAGTTATGCCCCGAAACTGGACCACTAAACCCATATGTCAATAGCTATGTTTCCATCCAAAGATGTGAATTAAATGTATGCGCAAAACTGGAATATTGCATAAAAGATATGTAAAGCAGCATTTCCATCAAACGAGTCAAAGAGAACAAAATCATCATTAACTTCCTGATTAACTGGCGCCAAATATCAACAGTCAAAATGAAATTTGCAGTGGTAGGAGAAGCTGCGTGAATCTTTATTTAATAAATGACTTGCGCCCAGTGCTTAATTTGTGAATTGCGAGGTCCTGGAACAGATCGGGGTAACAGATACGGCATGTTACCCAAGGATGGAGAGGTGTCGCGCACAACAGTGGAATGCATGCGAAGGCGTGTCTTGGACGAAAGTGTAAAGATGGTTGGGGAGCCGCAGAAAAAAGTAAAGAGCGGCCGGGGGAGGAGGGCGGTTGAGGAGGGGATCGGTAAAATGAGGTGCCGGATCCGGCGTCTTCCGGCACAAGGTGCTTGCATTGCTTCATTGCTTGCACCTCAGAAGACAATGGCGACAAGCAATGAAGGCCTGGTCGCGTTTGAAGGCGCGAGACGTGGAGCACAGATTCTGGATACGTGGAGACAATTCTGGACGTAATTAATAATATAACAACACTAATAATGAAATGGTTACGGCATTTTAGAATGACCAAAGCAACATTTCAGATGTTTTACAATGCGGTCAGCCTGCTGGTTTTTCCATTCACACACACTTTTATCATCACATGATCTCTTATAAAAAATAACATGACCTTTTTTAATGTGCATAGTGGAATTTGTTCGGTAAAAGAAGGGCTGAGCAATAAAATCAGTATTGATATTTATTGACCGAACAAGTGTTTTCATCATAGTTTATGCAATTCTTAGTGAATAAAACGTTAATCCTTCTCAGTTATGCACGTTTTCAAATTTTATGTGCATCTTGGTGTTTAAAATAAAAATAGGTGTATGGAAACAGCTATTGGGGGGTAAGCAAATTTTACTAAAACGTATAAATGAGATTGCACAAATTCAAACGAATTAGCCACTAAATTGAATTTACTAATTAAGATTGCGTTGGCTTTTTGTTTACACACTGCTAAGCATTAAATGATGGTGCACAGTTTGTTCAATTTAAGCTATTTGTTGATGAATGGTGTGCTATTAATTAAAGACTGTAATCAGGCTTTCTGATGGACAATGAAAAGGGTGAAAAACAAACCCTATAGACTATCACTTCATCCATCTGTCTATCCATCCATCTCTTATTCCATCTTTTGGTCTGACTAAATCACCATGCATCCTTCTATGGTTGCATCTGTCTATCAAGTAAATTAGTATCTGTCCATCCATCATTCTGTTCTATCCAGCCACCTTCTCCCATCCATGATTCTATCCAATCTATGATTAAATCTATTCTGTCCATCCATCTCAATCTATTCATCCTATCCATTCTATCATTCTATCCACCCGGTTAATCAATTGATCCATCATTTCATCCATACATCCATTTACAAGTTCGTCAGTCGTTCCATCGCTCTATCCAACCATCTCTCAATCCATCTGACTAACTCACCATCCATTCTTCTATTGTTCCATTTGTCCATTAATCCATCAATTTATCTGTCCATCCAACCACCTCTCTCTATCATTCTATTCAGTCTACGATTCCTCCCTTTTAATCCATCCATCATCTACTTATCTACCACCATTCATTCATCTTTCTACCTACGCAATCAATCATTCCTTCCATGCACCTCTATCCATTCTATAATTTCATCTAGCTACAGTCTCAATCCATTCATCCATCTACCTATGCATCCATCATATCCAGCCACCTCTTTCCATCCATCATTCTATCCAATCGATGATTCTATTTATTCATCCTTCTATCTACCTACAGTCTCAATCCATTTATCCATCATTCCATTCATCTACCTATTCATCCATTCACCTATCTACATACAGTATGCATTAATCATTCTGTCTATCCATCCATCCATCTCTCAATCCATATATTGGTCTGACTAACTAGCTGCAGAGGCTCTTTCAGTGCAATGTAAACAAAATATATTTTTTATTACCGGTATATGAATATAATAATATGAATATTATTAAAATGATTGTGTATGCATGAACGCAGATGGCAACAACAATGAATCTAAATAGCTATGTACTTCCCCAATATAAAGCTTGAATTTACATTAGATGTGATAACTGTGAAACCATGATTATTCTTTAGACTATATAATCCTACAACCAAAATCGGTCATCCATAATTGTTATGCAGTTCAAAACATAACATATGAATGTGTCTGAATGTAGAAAAAGCCTACTTTTGTTGTGCTTTGAGAAACAACATTTGAATGTGTTTAAAAAAAAGTCTATTGTATAATGCAGTGATGTTATGCAATTTTAAAATACAATATATTAACATTTTAATGTAGAAAAAGCCAACGTGGGTGTCTTAAGAAAAAAATACAGCATATGGGCTCTTATATGCTGTTGTGTCATCACTCATATAGCAAGTCATATCTCTCCGGCCCTTCGTTTGGGATGCTTTTCATGAACCGGCCCTCATGACGAACTAATTGAATAGCCCTGACCTACAGTACCAATCGATTCATTCATCTACCTATGCATCAATCATTCAATCCATTTGGTCTATCCATTCTTTATTCAATCCATCTACCTCCATACATCATTCTATGATTACATCTACTTTCCTATTAATCCATTCATCATCTACCTATCCATTTATTCATCTATCTACCTACGCAAACAATCATTCCATCCATCCACCTCTATCCATTTATTCTTCTATCCATTTCATCTACCTACAGTATCAATCCATTCATCCATCTACCTTTGCATCAATCATTCAATCCATCCATCCACCTCTCAATCCATTTGTTGGTCTGACTAACTCTCCATCCATCCTTCTATAGTTCCATCTGTCTGTCCAACCATTATTCTGTTCTATCCAGCCACCTCTTTCCATCCATCATTCTATTCAATCTATTCTGTCCATCCATCTCTATCTATTCATCATTCTATCCATTTTAATTAGTGTCACTGCATTCATTAATCAATCGTCTACCTATCCATTCATTCATCCATCCATCTACATACAGTAAGAAGCAATAATTCTATCCATCTCTCAATCCATCTATTGGGTTGACTAACTCTCCATCCATCCTTCTATCGTTTCGTTTGGCTGTTAATTCATTACTTTGTCCATCCATCCTTGTTCAATCCATCCCCCTCTCTCCATCCATCATTCTATGATTCCATCTACTTACCTATTAATCCATTCACCATCTACCTATCCATCAATTCCTCCATCTACTAACACATCAATCAATCATGCCATCTATCTATCCATCAATCTCTCAATCCATCTATTGGTTCGATTACTCACCATTTGCCTTTCTATGGTTCCATCTGTCTATCAATTCACCATTTTATCTGTCAATCCACCTTTCGCCACCCATCATTCTATCCATTCTTTGATTCAATCTACCACCATATCAATCATCTACCTATCCATCTATGCATTCATCCATTCTACCTATTCATTGATCATTCTGTCCATCCATCTCTATCCATTCTATCATTCCATACCTACACTCAATCAATCCATTCATCTATCTACCTACGCATCAATCCTTTCATCCATCAATCCATCTATAATTCTCATAACTGTGTTGAACCTGTAATCTCACTGGGCCTTTAGGATCTCTCCACAGTCTGGATTCATTACAGTGTCGGTATCTTTAAAAAGCTTCGTCTACATCCTGTTCCTCTTTCACACTCTTTCTTCATTCTCTCTCTCTGGGCCTCAGCCATTTCACAGAGCATGTGGTTTTCATTAGAAGAGTTGGACTAAAGCACAAGGGCAGATCTGCAATGGTGGCAATCCACACTCCTCTCCATTTCTCTGCCTTCCCTCCATTATCTCATACACGATCGATCCTTCACTGTGCGCACAATGATGTCACCACCGCCGCCGCCGTGAATCTACCCCTAAAATCTAAATATATAAACCCGACTTCAAATTCCCATAATCCTCTACTCCAGAGGTTAGAACTTCTAATCACAGATCTGAATACAAGAGAAACCATAAAGTCTTCGGTTAACCGAGCCTGTGCTGCCAAAAATAAAGAATAGCCATAATGTTTTTGGTGATGAAAGTTGGAAACGCTTTGCAAGCATGTGAGTGTGTGTGTGTGTCTGTAGCCTGAGGATCCAGACGTCCAGGATCAAACGATGCTTGTTTTGGAAACAGGGGGAAGCACTACCTAAATGCTGAGTGTGGAGAAAAACAACAGGGAGGGAGGGAAGGGGAAAAAAAAAGGGAGAAGAGGATGAGAGCCCAAAGGATCCGGTGGAGGAAATGGCTCCTGCTCATTATGTGTGCTGCTGGAGAACAGCATGCTGGGAAAACGGACGCCAGTAATGTGTGTGTGTGTCAGATCCTGCATGTGTGTTGACGTGTGTACAGGGACGGTGGCGCTCTCGTTTAGGAGAGAGAGAGAGCGGAAGAGCTCGTAAAAAGTGTTTTTGAAGTTTAGCCAAAGGCGTATGGCTGATACTCATGTGTGTCAAAGTTTCAAGACGAAAACTGATCATGAATAAACTTGAATATATTGTTGAAAAAATGATTTTCACACAATTTAATCTTACAAAATCTAACATATTTGCCATTTAAGTTTTTAAACCCCTCATATTTCTTTTTAGAAAATACTGGTGATTAGTGCCTGTTTTTTTTGTATGTGTGGTGTTTTTTCGCGGTGTTTTTATTTTATTTTATCATTGTATGGTTTATTAGAAAGTGTTTAGGGAAAAGGTTAATGTTTGTTGTATTCCATAAAAGTCTAAAAACTAAACTGCTATTTTCAGACCAGCGCAACCCTAATTTTTTTTAACGTTTTGCACCACATTGTTTAAATAGCAAATCCATTTGCACCACTTTGTGGACTTATGGGTGTGCTGGTCTATAAAAGGAGGTGTGTTTAGGCGCATTGCTATTTTGAGTAACTGAAATAGACTGCATTGTTGACCAGCTAAAAGCTGGTCTAAAGTCCAGCTCAGAGCGTGTTAGTTATACACCTCTGCAGGTCCAAATGCTTACACATTGCTTAATACACACAGGATGTACAACAATACACAAATATCTTCACATATGAAAAAAATTAAAGGATTAAAAGTATACACAAATTATTTTCTACACAAATAAAAAAACCACTACCTTCATGTCAGGGGGCTTTTTCAGTTTATTCAAGACAATTTGCATTTGTATAATGTTAATATTACATTAGCAGTATTATTAATTATATGCATATTTATATTTGTTTTAATAAGAAGTTTAGATTTTTTCACCTGTCGGGTTTTGGAGAGGTCTACATCACCATATGGGGCATAAGAACAGGATGTGTTTATATATAACTCAGTTTTTTGACCACACTTCGTTATTATTATTTATTTATTTGTTGGAAATTAGAACTGAATTTAGAAAGTTTTAAAACAAATGTTTGTGCTTAACAAATGAAATTAAAAATGTAGGCTAGTGCATGTCTTCAGTGGAGCGTGTACAACAGTTTTCTCATCCATGAAATTAAAGTGAGTAAATTAAAGAGTAAAAGTAAAGAGAAAGTAAAGAGGCCGAATGGGGGAGGCTTGTTTTTTTTTTTATCCTCGCACTGCAGATGGTCGGTTTAACTGTTTTCTTGCAAGTGAAACGTTCAGTTTCTACTTACAAAGTTCTGGATGTAAATAGCACAAGCGCAATGGCGCGACGCAATTGACACTTAAAGGGAATGGGAGTTGAGATTCTGATTCGTTTAATGCATGTTATGCTCAAAACACACTCATAAAGAGAATAAGCAGAACCCTTTTGACCATATATCGGTGCGCAGAGCGTATTTTATCATCCTTAAAATAGCAAAAGTGGATTAGGACATGCCCTTAATGCTTTTGCACCATGCGCTTTAGACTTTTTGCCAGAATCGTTAAAATAGCCAATTTTATTTTAAAATTTAAATTCCTTGGATTTACTAAATTTTTTCACGTTAAGTGGTTGTAAACAATTTATTTGGGCTGAATTTAAACAAACAAATTAAGTTGTACATTATTAAATTTAATTTGTTTGTTTAAATTCAACACAAATAAATAGTTTGCAACCGTTTTGCATGCAACAGTTTTTTTCAGTGCAGGAGAAAATTATATTGGGCTTAATATTTGACCAGAAGATATTATGAGATTTCTATGGGTCCAGAATGGATATCTGGGTCTTTTTAGAGGGGGATGATTGTGTCATCCAGAACATCAGCATCTGGCCGCAGCTGTAGAGAGAGACAGACGGGCAGATCAAAGACGGACAGAATGACCAGCCAAGTATTTTACGTTTTGTCAGTTTAGTGGCTAATTCGTACGAGTTCAGTCATACGAAAATGTACGATTTTAAAAAGGAAGCATGGCAACTAACCCCAATCGTCATTGGGTGATGAGCAAATTGAAATAAATTGTACGAATTAGATTGTACGAATGCATAATTAGCCACTAAATCAAAAAGTAACGAATTGCCGTGAGATTGCGTTGTAATGACAGAGTTTATACAGACATATGGATTAAAGACAAATATATGCGCGCGCACACACACACACACACACACACACACACACACACACACACACACACACACACACACACACACACACACACCATACTTGCCAACACTCCCAGGTTTCCCAGGAGTTTTTTTCCCAGGAGTCTCCCGTATTTCAGACCCATCTCCTGTATTGTTCTGTCTCCCGGAAAACTCCTGGAATCCCCCCACCCCACAGACAGACAGACAGACAGAGAGATGGAGAGACATACATACATGAAGACAGGCAGACATATGAAGAGAGACAAAGACAGGAAGACAGATAGACAGATGGAGAGAGAAAGACAAACTGAGACCAACATATGGAGAGACAGACAGACCAATAGAAAAATAGACAGACAGATAAAAAGTGACAGACAGACAAAGGGAAAGACAGAGAGATGAAGAGAAAGAGACAAAGACAGGCAGGCAGATGGAGAGACAGACAGAAAGACGGAGGCAGAAAGAAAGACAGGCAGACATATGGGCCCCAGCTCTGCCTCAGGATGATCGAGCAAGATCTCTTCACTGCTGCATTCCTATAGAGAATGGTTTATTTTCACTGGAAACATAATTGTCTGTGGCAAGAGTTTTGGAAGCGCTTTTACCCGAAACACAGCCAAAAAGTCCATCCTGTGTCATGGTCGCCCTCTGTAGGTGACCTAAAATCAACACACTCCTCACTTTGAGAATGAATGCCATTATGTAAGCACTGTGTAACAGAACACAGCCATACAGAAGTCATTCCGCTGAGAATGTATATAAATTGCTACTGTGTGTAAATACACAGAATAAGGGGCTCACAGCACAGGTGGTAAAAGTTGATATTACAGGTTAACATGAACTGCCTTGACCCTGGATTATTCTGTGATAAGTCAGTATACGCATTACTCTGTGTTTATGTCAGCGTCCATCCATATTTTGCAAATAATTTGACAATGGAGATGTATTCAAAAAATTTTAAATGTTAGAAAGTTTACCAGCTCTTCTGTCAAACAACAATTTAAATCTCACAACACACACACACACACACTCATGAACCAGACTCGCTATAACATTGGTCACCCTAACAATCAGTAAATTATATTAAATTAGCTTAATTAATTGCATACAAAATAAAAGTTTGTTTGTTTTGACAATGTGTACTGTCTTTGTATATTTATTATGTATGTACAGTGCATCCGGAAAGTATTCATAGCGCTTCACTTTTTCCACATTTTTTTTACAGCCTCATTCCAAAATGGATTAAATTCATTTATTTTCTCAAAACTCTACACACAATACCCCATAATGAAATGTGAAAAAAAAAATGTTAATTTTGTAAAAAATAAAAAAATCTGAAGAATCACATGTACATAAGTATTCACAGCCTTTGGCATGAAGCTCTAAATTGAACTCATGTACATTCTGTTTCCACTGATCATTCTTGAGATGTTTCAGCAGCTTAATTTGAGTTCACCTGTGGTAAATTCAGTTAATTGGTAAATTCACATGATTTGAAAAGGCATACACCTGTCTATATAAGGTCCCAGGGTTGACCGTTCATGTCAAAGCACAAATCAAGCATGAAGACAAAGGAATTGTCTGTAGACCTCCAAGACAGGATTGTCTCGAGGCACAAGGCTGGGGAAGGTTACAGAAAAGTTTTTGCTGCTCTGAAAGTTCCGATGAACACAGTGACCTCCATCATCCGTAAGTGGAAGATATTTGGAACCACCAGGACTCTTCCTAGAGCTGGCCGGCCAACTAGGCTGAGTGATCGGGGGAGAAGGGCCTTAGTCAGGGAGGTGACCAATAACCCGATGGTCACTCTGTCTGAGCTCCAGCATTCCTCTGTGGAGAGAAAAGAACCTTACAGCAAGACAACCATATGTGCAGCAATCCACCAATCAGGCCTATATGGTTGAGTGGATAGACAGAAGCCGCTCCCCGCCAGGAATTTGCCAAAAAAAAAAAAAAAAAGGCATCTGAAGGACTCTCAGACCTTAAAAAACAGAATTCTCTGGTCTGATGAGAGTAAAATTGAACTCTTTGGAGTGAATGCCAGGCATTACTACTCTTTATAAAGTGAAGCACGGTGGTGGCAGCATCATGGTGTTGGGATGTTTTTCAGCAGCAGGAACTGGAAGACTAGTCAGGATAGAGGGAAAGATGAATGCAGCAATGTACAGAGACATCCTGAATGAAAACCTGCTTCAGAGGCTCTTGACCTCAGAGTAGGACGACGTTTCATCTTCCAGCAGGACAATGGCCCAAAGCACACCACCAAAATATCAAAGGAGTGGCTTCACAACAACTCGGTGAACGTCCTTGAGTGGCCCAGCCAGAGTCCAGACCTAAATCCTATTGAACATCTCTGGAGAGATCTGAAAATGGCTGTACACCGTTGCTTCACATCCAACCTGATAGAGCTTGAGAGGTACTGCAAAGAGGAACGGGCAAAAAACCCCAAAGACAGGTGTGCCAAGCTTGTGGCATCATATTCAAAAAGACTTGAGGCTGTAATCGCTGCCAAAGGTGAATCAACAAAGTATTGAGCAAAGGCTGTGAATACTTCTGTACATGTGATTTGTCAGGTTTTTTATTTTTAATAAATTTGCAACAATTAAAAAAAAAAAAAAAAAAATCACATTGTCATTTTGGGGTAGTGTGTGTTGAATTTTGAGGAAATACATGAATTTAATCCATTTTGGAATAAGGCTGTAGCAAACAAATGTGGAAAAAGTGAAGCGCTATCAAAACTTTCCGGATGCACTGTATTAATGTACACATGCATGCATATACTTGAGAAAATGTTTATTTATATTTAGATATTATAGATACAAATTATGTATTGTAGATGGCCTGTAGATGGATTAATGGTGTTATCCATTATTTGTTAAACCCATGTGAACTGTGTATTGTTTAATGTTGTCCGGGAAGCTCTTGTAAAAATTGTTTTACCTCGAGCTTCTTTCCAGGGAAAAAAAAAAAAAAAAAAAAAGGCTACAATAATAATAATACTAATATAAATTGAAAAATTTATGCAAAATAGGTTTCATATTGTTTTGTTTATTTATCTATGTGTGTATTACACAGTCATACTAGTTATACAATCACCAGCCACTTAATTAGCTACACCTGTCCAACTGCTTTTTAACACAAATTTCTTATCAGCCAATCACATGGCAGCAACTCAATGCATTTAGGCATGTAGACATGGTCAAGACGATCTACTGCAGTTCAAACCGAGCATCAGAATGGGGAAGAAAGGTGATTTAAGTGACTTTTAACGTGACATGTTTGTTGGTGTCAGACGGGCTGGTCTGGGTATTTCAGAAACTGGTGATCTACTGGGATTTTCACGCACAACCATCTCTAGGGGTTTACAGACAATGGTGCGAAAAAAGAGAAAATATCCAGTGAGCAGCAGTTCTGTGGGTGCAAATGCCTTGTTAATGCCAGAGATCAGAGGAGAATGGCCAAACTGGTTCCAGCTGATAAAGAACCACTAGTTACAACAGAGGTATGCAGAAGAGCAACCATGTCCATCCCTTTATGACCACAGTATACCCATCTTCTGATGGCTACTTCCAGCAGGATGTTTCTTGAACATGACAGTGAGTTCACTGTACTCAAATGGCCTCCACAGTCACCAGATCTCAATCCAATAGAGCTCCTTTGGTATGTGGTAGAGCGGGAGATTCGCATCATGGATGTGTAGCCAACAAATCTGTGAGATGGTATTGTCAATATGGACCAAAATCTCTGAGGAATATTTCCAGTACCTTGTTGAATCTATGCTACGAAGGATTAAGGCCGTTCTGAACGCAAAAAGGAGTCCAACCTGTAACTACTAAGGTGTACATACAGCTGGTGAGTGTATATATAATAAACACACATAACTTGTCAAACTTTTAACCACAATAAAACCTTTGCCCAGCACTACATAAAATATTTTTTAAAATGCTGAGTTAAAAAAAGCCTTAAACAAGCATTTAATATATACAGTATATGAATGACTGTTAATCAAATATATGCAACAATTACAGACTCATTCCTCATCAACACCTTCTGCAATAGGTTTCACTTGAGAGAAACCATTAAAAACAAATCCAACCAAAAATGAAAAGCCACCATGAATTTAAATAAGAGTCTAAAACACAAACTCTTAAGCGTCACTCAAACAGCAGGTGTTGTTGTCAAGACTCTCGGCTGGTTATTCATCAGTAAAAACTGTGGGACAATTTGACACACACACAGCTGCTACAAACAGAGAGAGGGAGAGAAAAAAAATTAAATATATCATTAACATTCAACTAACTTCAGAAAGCATTTGCCCTCATCACAAAAATTTCCATCAGCTTGCTTTTTTTCTCACATGAATTAGTTGAATAATTTAGTCCCACACGAAATCTGTGCCCATACATTTTTAGATCATTATTGAGTCAATTTATGTAAATAAACAGTTGAAGTCAGAATTATTAGCCTCCCTTTGAATTTTTTTCTTTTTTAAATATTTCCCAAGTGATGTTTAACAGAGCAAGGAAATTTTTACAGTATGTCTGATAATATTTTTTCTTCTGGAGAAAGTCTTATTTGTTTTATTTCCGCTAGAATAAAAGCAGTTTCTAATTTTTTAAAAACCATTTTAAGGTCAAAACTATTAGCCCTTTTAAGCTACATTTTTTCGATAGTCTACATAAACCACTGTTATATAATAACTTTCCTATTTACCCTAACCTGCCTAGTTAAGCCTTTAAAATGTCACTTTAAGCTGTATAGAAGTGTCTAGTAAAGTATTATGTACTGTAGTCATGGCAAAGATAAATAAATTAGTTATTAGAAACTAGTTATTAAAACTATTATAATCAAAAATATGTTGAACAAATCTTCTCTCAGTTAAACAAAAATTCAGGGAAAAAAATAAGCAGGGGGCTAATAATCCAGGGGGTTTAATAATTTTGACTTCAACTGTATATGTTTTTAGTTTTTATATTTGTTTCAGTAACATTTCTAAATAATGTGCATTTTTTTTTTGTCCTTTAGTAGATATAGTTCATAAGAAACTTAATTTGTGTACTAAACAAGGAAATTAAAAAAAATTTTAGTGCCGAGCAAAAGATTCATTGCAAGTAAAATAGCATCCAAAATAAACATTTGTTTTGACATAATATTTGCATGTACTATATATATTTATTATGTGTATGTGATAGAAGCAAAACTATATAATTTTGTTACATCGACATTTAAATGTATATATAATTTGTATTATAAAGACATTTTATGTCTGAGTATATGCGTGCACGTTTACTTGTATATACATAATAAACATGTGGCTCTCCACTTGTCTTCCTTCAATAATATTTGAAGAAAGAAAAAAAAACAATTGTAATCGACCCTAGAAATCACTTTCCTAATGAAAATACAATTCCCATTTTATTATAATTTTTTCCAGCAAAATAAATAAGAACTCCGTTTACAATTTTTTATAATTGTAATTTTTTCAGTTTACAATAAAAAGACATTTCGACTAACGAGCGTGTACGGCGATATGGATAACCTTGAATCGCTACACCAATAAAGCGCAAGCAGCTGACATTTCTATGGTAACCTTGTGCACATAAATTCAAACAACATTCATGTGTGGATGGCGAAAAAAATAAAAAAATCCATAAAAAATTCATTCACGGACTTGCTCAAAATGTGATGCTTCATGTGTTTATTTTTGAGTTGTGCATTGACATAAACAAAGATTATAGAATACACAAGACATGTCACTTGTATCTTTTTGAATGGGGAAAAGTGTAACGGCAAAGACTATGGCTGCATCTGAAACTGCATACTTCCATACTATATAGTACGCTAAAATCAGTATGCGAGCCGAGTAGTTTGTCTGAATTCATAGGATTCAAAAATCAGTATGCGAGAAGTACCCGGATGACTCACTACTTCCGCCGAGATTCCTAAGTGCACATCCCATGCACGCTGCGCTATCCCATGAGGCCCCACGAGAGAATTCATGAATAGGAGTGAAGCGACATCTGACGCAGGTAGGTCATGTGACCATGACAAAATGGCGGATGTAGTTTGGCTGAATTCCATTTATACTGCTCACATTCATACTGTATATAGCACAAGAATACACAAAAATACACAAGACATGAATACACAAGACATGTTACTCGTATTGTTTTGAATGGAAAAAAGTGTAACGTCAATTTGTCTAATAAAGCCCGGCTTCTAGTACAGGAGCCAATCGTCGATCACTATATGGTGAATAAATCCCGCCTTCTAGTACAAGAGCCAATCATCAATCGGTATACGTAGACTGACAATACTCCAGGGGAGGGGCTTGCACCGGATGTGAGTTTCTGCAGATTTTGTGTGATTTGAACATTTAGAAATGAAACTTGTGAAGTTGTCGTTTTGTTTTATTGGTGATTCCTAAAATGAAATTGAATTGTAAGCTTGGTAAGTATTTTTGGAGAATTTGATGTTTCACCATTCTGACCGAATGCCAGAGCATACTGCCCGAGAGGCGTTTCAAAGATGGCCACTGAGTTAAATGACTTGTCTTAAAGGGACTTTGGTAACAGTCAAGAATAAAGCCCTGCCTACTAGTACAGGAGCCAACCATCGATCGCTTTATGGTGAATAAAGTCCACCTTTTAGTACAGGAGCCAATCACCGACCGCTATAGACTGATACTCCGGGGGAGGGGCTTAGACCAGACGTGAGTTTCTGCAGATTTTGTGTGATTGGGACGTTTAGAAATAAAACTAAAAAGATGTTGTTTAATTTTATTGGTTATTCCTAATATGAAATTCAATGGTAAGCTTGGCAAACAGTATTGGAGAATTTGATTAGCCCCATTCAAACAGAATGCCCAAGCATACTGCTCGAGTGGTGTTTCAAAGATGATTGCCGAGTGAAATGACTCGCCTTAAAGGGACTTTGACAAAAAGGTTTTGTTGAAACCTGTATTAAAGTAGTTAAAATATAAATATATACACCATTTTATTGGACATGTTACACCATATATATTAGATTTAAAGTAAGTGGTTGCAAACAATTAAAATGGGCTGAATTTAATCAAATTAAATTTAGTAATGTTCATTTTTTTTTGTTTAAATAGGGCCCATATAAATTGTTTGCAACCACTTACCTTAAAAAATTAAGTAAATATAATGAATCATCATTTCTAGTGCACTTAAATTGTCAATTTTTTTTATTTTGGATGTGATTAATCATGATTCTTATTAGTTTTCCAGTCCTAAATTAATTATGTTTAATGTGTTTTTAGTTTGTATAGTCTTAAAATCATTCTGCACAAATTTACAAAAATGTTATATTCAAAATTCTACGCAGAATTAGCAAAAATCTTCTCAGAAACTCTCACCCTGCTAATAATCAATCATTTCCACACACTAAAGACTTAAATCCAATACCCCCTCAACTAAATCAACCAATCAGACTTCGCCACATGCTGGCGAACACCTATCAGCCAGTGCATATCTACTGTACTGACCCTCATTTCAAGCACAGGACCTCAATCTTTTTTGAATACGGTGAGTTGTGTTATCCTGAACACAGCATGTGGCTCACACTGGTGGCCCTCCTGGCTCTGTGTGTGGCTGGGAGAACAGCTGAAAATCTTTCAGAAAGTAACGATGAGGAGGACAAGCTTGTTATAGCAAGAGGAAAGCTGGTGGTGAGTGATTGATGCAAGGCTTTTTTGGTTCAATGATGTAACACATTTACATCTTTTACTTAGTGTTGAAGCTAAATATATGTCAATTAAGGAAATACGAATGCTTACACTACAATGTAAAAATATCTGTAAATTAGCTGCTCCATATTTTGTGATTCATGTTTATATTTGTAAATTCTCCCCATTTATTTATGCTTTTTTTTTATTATTCGCCTTATTTTCTATTTAAATGCTGCATTTTAGTGAAATTAAGCACTATTTTTTGCTGCATAAGCTTGTCGGGTGGTCATCTTAACAACACTTTTTTATTTGAAATAAAGAAATACACAAACAAAACTTATTTTTAAAATACAAATTTATTACATGATATATATTTATTATATATATATATATATATATATATATATATATATATATATATATATATATATATATATATATATATATATATATATATATATATATATATATTAGATATTATATTTATTTGATGATATATATTTATTAGATTATATATATTTATTAGAAAATAAAAATTTAAATTTGTAATGTTTTAAATTATAAACTGTAGCCTATTGTCATTTATTAGGCAAATAACAAACTGGCCAGTACATTAAACTGTCCTCAGTCAGAATTTGGGATGCCGAATTCGGCACGACATGACTTCAGAATGGGAAGTAATGCCGTGCCAAATTTGCCATCGCTTGGTCTCTTTCCATGGGTTATTTCAACAATTTCTTATAGCATAGAAGTAAAAACAGGACAAATAGGCTCATGTATGGGTAAAATTCTGGACCTTTGTCAGTCAGGGGTGAGTCTTATTAACATTTTTAATAGTTTAAAGTGATATATTGACTGGGTTGATGTTGTATATTACATTATAAAAACCTTGTAATAAGCCAGTACTTTTTCTCTTATTTGACAGACATTTTTCTCTATATATTATTTCTTACACATTATATTGTCACAGACAACAAAAATGTCAAAAGTCACTTTGTTAAATTGTAGAGTTAAATTTTCTACATCAAATAGTGTACTTTACCAAAGCTTGGGCTCCAACATTGGCAGATTGACTCATTAATTAAAAAAAAATAATAATAATAGTAGTAATAATTTTAAAGTATAGGTTGCTCTATACAATATTGCATTTATTTTTTTTTTTTTTTTTTTTTTTTTTAGTCTAAAATACATTTAGTTTGTTATATATGGGTCAACTTACACAATAAAATATTTCCATCATAAATAATATTATTGAAATATTATTAAGACAATATTTAGTTGTATATGATGTTACACTGTTCTACCTATAGTACTGTGCTAATTTAATAAATTTCTGTGTATTCATTTTAATTTAATTAGCATTTATTTTTAGCGTTTAATTATTTTATTTTAATTTTAATTTATTATTAACTTCATATTATTTGAATAATTTTACTTATCATTAATGTATAAATAAATGAATTCATTATTATTTATTTATTACATTTTTTATGCCAAACATTTTCATGGGTATTCCCTTGTGGCCCCTGAAGGAGAGTTTAAAACTTAATAATCTATTTAAGAAAAAATGAAAATTATTGTTAATAGTTAATTTAAATAAAAATAAATAAAAAATACATTAAAAATAAACACTTTCAATTTAAACAGATAATCAAAAATCAAATGTATTCACGTGATAGTATATATAGTATATAAATATAATATCTAAAATAATTCAAAAATATTTATAGAGCATGTTTAAAAAAATATTTATATAATTATAAAATTCTATATTATTTATATATTATAAAAATATATATATATATAAAACCATTGTTCAGTACATATTTTGCTTTTAGGACAATCATTCATTCATTTTCTTTTCGGCTTACTCCCTTTTATTTATGCGAACACGGCGAGAAAATGCAAACTCCAAAGAAATGCCAACTGACCCGGCCGGGACTTAAACCAGCAAGCTTCTTGCTGTGAGGTGACAGTGCTAACCACTGAGCCACCATGTCGCCTATTTATTTTAATCGTTATTTTAATTAATTTCATATCATTTGAATAATTAACAGTAATGAAATATCATTCATGTATAAATAACTGTATTCATTATTAATTTTATTAGGTTTTTATGCCCTTTCGCTAAACATTTACATGGGCACGCAGTATTCCCTTATAGCCCCTGAAGAAGAGTTTAAAACTTTACGATCTAACTTTACGAAAAACTGCAACAAAAAAGTATAGTAATTAGTTTAAAAAAATATTGTATGAAATGTATTCCTGTGATAGCTATATACACTATATAAATATAATCTAATGACTAAAATAATATTTTTAAATATTTACAGAGCATGTTTTTGTTAAAAAAAAAGTATTAGCATTGTTCAATACACATTTTGATTTTCGAACAACTTATGAAAAAGTTGATCCACTTCAATTGTTAACTTCTGTTTATATACAGTTGAAGTCAGAACTATTAGCCCCCCTTTGAATTTTTTTTTTCTTTTTTAAATATTTCCCAAATGATCTTTAACAGAGGAAAGAAATGTTCACAGTATGTCTGATAATATTTTTTCTTCCGGATAAAGTCTTATTTGTCATTTTTAATTTTTAAAAAGCCATTTTAATTATCAGCCCCTTTAAGTATAATTTTTTTCCATTGTCTACAGAACAAACCCACAATATACAATAACTTGCCTCATTACCCTAACCTACCTAGTTAACCTAATTAACCTAGTTAAGCCTTGAAATGTCACTTTAAGCGGTTTACTGTAGGCGTGTCTTGAAAAATATCTAATAAAATATTATTAACTGTCATCATGACAAAGATAAAATAAATAAGTTATTAGAAATGAGTTATTAAAACTATTATGATTAGAAATGTGTTGAAAAAAATCTCTTTGTTAAACAGAAATTGGGGAAAAAAAAAACAGAGGGGGGCTAATAATTCTGACTTCAACTGTACATTACACAAATATTAAGAGCTTGAATGTTTATTAATGGATTGTTTCCATTCACAGGCTCCCAGTGTTGTGGGATGATCCATAAAGAAGATGCCAGAGCTCTATAATTTCCTGATGGAGCGATGGGCATTATAGTATCCTGACATCAACACTTGAATTCCCCTTTACTACCTCATAAATCTTGTTTTTTTTTAAGTTTTGTGCCAGCTTGAGTTTCTATAATAGCGTGTTCATGTTTCTTGCGAGTGCTTTTGCTAAGGCAGTGTTTGACAGTGATGTAAACGTTAATGAAATCTTTACAGGCCCGGAGAGCTGCCATATGTTTAAACAGTTTCACAGCCTCGGAGGACAGTTAACCTTAACCTGCTGTTTACAGTCATAACCTGGAGTATGATTCAGGGGAGGATAAAAACCCACGCCTCATCTTCTACAATGACAAGGACGAGGAAGTCAAGGTGATTATTTTATCTGCATGTATTTTATATTGTGTTTACATCACTTGCTCAGCATTGCTATTTTCCCCATTGAACAGTTTTTTTATTGTTATTTTCTAAAAATATTTTAAGTCTCTGTTCTAAATCATATTTTCAGTCTGTCATAAGAGAAACAATAATATGTGACCTGGTGGTTTTATTCATGGACAGACTTTTTTTTCATTATAGTATGAAAAAAAAATCTGTAATTTTTGTTTACTTAATCCTGTCAGAATGAATGTAACAAATAGTAGAATTGTGGAGGGAAAATAAGAGAGAAATTAAAACCTATATAAATCTCAAATTGCATAAATGAAAAATCTAAGGTGATAAAGTATAAACAGAATAAATATAACCATAATAAAAACCAATATAACACAAAATAAATACTAATTAATTATAATGTTACATATACAAATGTAGATAAAAACTAACATACAAATACACACAAATTATACATTTCAGAAAGTATTTATAATAAAAACAGAAGGAACTATATGTAGGAACAGAAGCAAGATAGATGTAGATAGATAGATGTAGATAGATAGATAGATAGATAGATAGATAGATAGATAGATAGATATACAGTGCTCAGTGTGTATATATATATATATATATATATATATATATATATATATATATATATATATATATATATATATATATATATATATATATATATATACATATACTGTACACCCCTCACAAATCTCTCATTTAAAATTTCTATAGGATGCTTTACAATTTTATATTTGTGCATAAACATTAGATCAGTCGGTACTGAAGCCAAATCTAGAGCTAATCTAACAGAGTAAGTTATGATAATGGTTCAAAATTAGTACACCCAAATTATTGTTAGTGAAAAATATTAAATACAAAATAAAAAATAAAAGAGCAAAATTCAAGAGATTTTTTTTTTACAATTTTGATGATATTTTGTAGTTTGCAATTTTTTTCCAATATTTTGCACAAATTTAAATGTATTATCTTTCTATTTCTAAAGATGCTCTGTGACTAAAATATTATTTTAATAAATATAGCCATTTAATAAACCTGTTTTATTCAAAATACAATGCCTATATTCACTAGGAAATGGATAACAAATATTCAAAATGGGGTGTACTCCATTATGCTGAGCACTGTGTGGACGGACAGATGGACTGACGCACAGACAGACAGACAGATCGATGGTGAGATAGATAGACAGACAGACAGACAGACAGACAGACAGACAGATAGATAGATAGATAGATAGATAGATAGATAGATAGATAGATAGATAGATAGATAGATAGATAGATAGTTGTCTCCCTCAGCCTATTATAATCTTTAAATGCATATAAAAATATGCTTGTGCCAATAGCCTAGTAATTAAGTGCGCCTACATATAGCACCACAGTGCTCGCGGTGACCAGGGCGAATTTAACCAATAAGCAAGGTAAGCGGCCGCTTAGGGCCCCAGGAAATTTGAGAGCCCCCAAATAAATACCCAGAAGTATAAATTATACCTATAAATTATATATAACTTCGTTTTCAATCATTTTTTGTTTGGTGAAGATATACATTTCTTTTATTTGAACGTAATTGTGCAAATGTGTCCCCCACCCTCAATCATATAACAGTTTAGCTGTCAAATGAGTAAAGATTTAGTTTTAAAAACAAAATAGTATTTATTTTTAATTGTGAATTCATTTTAAGAAAACAAATCATTTAAAAAAATTAACAAGATGTTTTACATGTCATTTTTACTTAAAATTAAAATAAAATATAGAGAAAGGAGAGAAAAAAAAGTGCATTTGAGGACTTTTGGGCCCCATAGGCTGGCACTGCTTAGGGCCCCCTAAATACGCCCCTGACGGTGACCCAAGTTCGATTCCCAGCTTGAGGTCCTTTGCCTACCCTTCCCCTGTCTCTGCCCCCAACACTTTCCTGTCTGTAATCTCTACTGTCCTATCACAAATAAAGGTGAAAAAATTAAAATTAAATAAAATAAAAATAAAAGAAAAGACAATGGTCAAACTATATATTTTATCTACCACAATGTAGATTGAAAATATATAAATAGATGTTTTTAGGATAGGATGTATATATAAAATGACTACTAAAAAGATGGCATTTGACAACAAGTAGGTGTTTGTATATTTGTCAGTGTTGCGAAAAGTTACTTTAAAAAAAGTAAGATTACAATCTTAAGCCTATTATAAACATTAAAAAAAACATGCAAAAATAACACATACTTTCACATTACTTTCCTAAAAATTAAAATAAGTACAATTTAATAACTTACAAAAAAGTGACTCAAGATTGTAATAAATTACTTTTAAAAGTAACTTTACCCAACATTGGTAACTATCTGTTCAGCACCTATGACTATTTCTGACATGAGTTTTGTTCCCACCTCAGGTTGTTCCTGTGAAGAAGATGAAGGCAGATGAGATCAGCAGTTTGCTGGATTCTCTGGGTTTCTACAAGAGGTCAGAGAAAGGCGAGGAGGTCCCGGAGGAATTCAAACATTTCCCCCTCAGAGCTCCCCGGGACGAGCTGTGACACTCGCTGGTCAGCACTGGTACTGCAGCCTCCAGCCGGTCATGACGTCCAGACTCTCAAAGCCGCAGACACGGACAGACTCTGGACTGAAACACACACAAACACACGGCTGGAGGCGGTTCAGCCCAAAACTGCCCTAATCACAGATATTTTACAATAAACTTTAATTTCATATTCCTTTGTTTTGTTGCTTTATTGTGAAAATCAAGCACATGACATGAAAACGCATTGAAATATCGGTATTAAAGAAAGCAGGTGAAAAGTCGTCAAGTTGTCAGAACAATTGAGAAGCTTAATTGCAGAGTTTTTCATTTTTAAATAAAGTAGTTACTCATAATTTGCTGTCAAAGAACAAACAATTATAGTTAGGTTTTTTTATTATTAAAATTGAGGACTGAGACCACACCTTCCACAAATATAGTTTCACCATTCAAAAAAATTAAACTTGTGGCTGGAAGGGCATCTGCTGCATAAAACATATGACGGAATAGTTGGCGGTTCATTCCGCTGTGGCAACCCCTGATAAATAAGGACTTAGCCGAAGGAAAATGAATGAATGAATAGTGTATTTTTTAGAACCAACAAAAATCTTTATGGACAGTATACAGAAATTAAATTGAGATTAAAGTCTGTATTTATTTAATATATATGGCTTTTGTGTTTTTATAAAATGGGAGTTGATAAACATATTGGACATGCACATATGGGTAGCATTTTGATTGTATGTAGTGGGCTGCTCTGGCCCAAAATGCCAGGGCCAATTTTTCCCCCCAGTCCAGCCCTGGCCAGTGTCCTGCAAATTTTAGATCCAACCCTAATCAAACACACTTGAACAAGCTAATCAAGGTCTTAAGCTGCGGTCACACTGGGCTTTGTGTGTGCGAAATTCTGTCGTGTGTCGCTGCGAAAAGGGGCGGGATTAAACAAGATGATTCGACATTAAAAAAAGCGAGCGATTGCTCAATGTTTTAATTTTCTGTCCAGAGAGGTCGTGTTTTAATCCTCGATTGGTCTCACGCAGTCAAGTGATGCGATTTTCGCAGGTCAGCGTTCAGCAAGCTTGAACTTTGCACCGCAGCGACATGCGAAACTTGACGCGTGACCTTGCGATTCCGGTCTGACGCATTCGCATGCGTATGAATAGAAGTCTATGGGAGGAAAATCCCAGTGTGACCGCAGCTTCACAAAGTATATACTTGAAACATCCAGGCAGGTGTGTTGAGGCAAATTAGACACCAACCCTCCAGGACTGAGATTGGTGACTACTGGATTAATGGATGATTAGACAAATGGATGGAGGGATAGATGAATAGGCAGAGGGTTTAAACTGTATGCAGTCTGTTTGGTTTATAAGCTTTTATAAAAAAGGGGGACATCAGCAATGGGATCAATTCATTCACCTGTCAACCCAAACATCCATCAATCCATTCATTTAATCTATCTGCCCATCTATCTATCCATCTAATAATCGTCATCTGGTGTCCACCCATCCACTCATTCCATCCATCCACCATCTAATTGTCCACCACTCATCTAACTCCACTTATTCACCCATTCATCCCTCAAACCATCTAAATGTCCATCCATCCACTATCTAATCATCTATCCACACATATGAATGGATAGACTGATGATGGATGGATGGATAATAAATTAACTTTATATAAACCTGCCAATCTTCGCAAGTCATAAAAATAAAAGCTCTTATTATTTAATAATCACATGAATACTGAATATTCTTCATTTCTTGCATACATCAATAGCTGCTGTATACCTCAGAGTGACGACGACATCTTAATCCAGTGTCAGACTCCATCTGTTTGCTGGGGTTTAATCTGGTTAGCTCTTGAAGACTCCTGTTAATCTGACTGCAGCAGAGGAGTGTGTAGGACTGAATGAGTGTTTGCTTGTGTTGTCCATCATGCCTGTTTTCTACACATCGATCCCTCAGAACCTGAGAGTGGGTCTGGCCAATGTCAGCGGCTCCGTCTTCATCAACAACAGGACCAGAGACAGCGCAGACTTTAAAGATCACTACCTGGAGAATGAAGGTAAGACCACTGGTAAATATAATTCATTCTATTTAGGAGGGTACACATTTTTGTCACTGTAACCATCTGTGTCGCACTGCATCGGTGGACATTTGGAAATATAAAACAAGATTGTGTAGTTACTGGCATTTATATAGCCACTATCTGTGAATTAGACAAACAAGGGCATTTTGTTAAAGAGGGGTTTAAGCTGCAGAAAATGTTGTTCAACCACAGGCTGCATAATTATAAAACTAGATTATTCATGCATGCATCTATTACATTTTTTCATTTTTGCAATCATTATTTCATTCATTATTTCATTATTTCATTATTTCCTTTATGCATTCACCATTTTTTATTTAATTCACTCATTCATTATTTCATTTATCTCATCAATTCATTCAATGATTTAGTTAATTCATTCATCCTTTCATTCACTATTCAATTTAATTCACTCATTTATTAGTTCATTCATTTTATTCATTCACTATTTTATTCATTCATTCACTCATTCATTATTTTATTTATCATTCCATTAATTCATTCATTAATGCATTTTATTTTTTATTCATTATTTAATTATCACATTTTTTCATGCATTCACTATTTCTTTTAATTCATGCATTTATTATTAATTTATCATTTCATTATTTATTTAATTCAATCATTTCATTAATTGATTAGTTCATTCATTCTTTAATTCTTATTCACCATTTCATTCAAATCACTCATTTATTATTTCATTTATTCATTATTTTGTTCATTCACTCTATTATTTTATTCATTCGTTCGTCCATATTTTTTTTAATATTCCATTCTTTATCGATTAATTTATTAATGCACTATTTCATGTGTTATTTCATTTATGATTTAATTCATCAACTGATTAATTCACTCATTCAGTTAATTAGTTCTTTCATGCATTCACTATCTCTTTCATTATCTCAGTTATTTATTATTTCATTCATTATTTCGTTTCATTAATTAAATCATTTCATTAATTAGGTCATTCATTCTTTTTCATTCTTGCATTCACTATTCCACTCATTTCATTCACTCGTTCATTAATTCATTCACTATTTCTTTATTTAATTCACTCATTCATTATTTCATTTTTTGTTTCAATAATTCATCAGTTAATTCATTATTTCAGTCTTTCGTTCACTATTCCATTTATTATTTCACTCATTTATTATTTAATTCCCTCATTTTATTCATTCACTCACTCACTCAATTCATTCATTCTTATTTATTCATTAATTCATTTGCTCATTCCCTGGTTTATTTATCATTTTTATTCAATAATTGTTTAATTAATTAATTTTTTTTTCCATTCACTCATTCATTACTTCATAATAATATTAAATCTAACGAAACACTCTGATGTGGTCTAGCGTGTGCGGAGGTGTCGTCTCATCTCCCGCTGCAGATGATGCTCTACTTCAACATGTTTTTCTTCCCCTTCTGGTGGATCTCCGAGCTGCTGATGCTGCAGTTAAAGGTCTGTTCCACTGCACTCACTAAGAAAAGTTAAAACTGCTCACTTTATAGGGGTCGAATTATGCAGTATATTTACAATGAAAACATTCAATTGTTTAAAGTTTGGTTAACACTTTATTTTAAGATATCTATATTACAATTATTATACATAATTACATGAAACTAACCTTTAGTAAATGTAATTAATATAATTCAGTAGTTAAATGAAGTTACAGTACATCTTAAAATAAAGCATAACTATATTATGAATTAGACCTTTTTGTGGTTTTTGTTATCTTAAGTTCTGAATTTTATATTTTTCAAGTTTTTTAAATAAATTACTTACATTTTATATTCACTTTTTATGATAAAATAAAGAAAAGGAAAACATTTTTTACACTATTTTAAGCCACATTAAGAATTATGTACTTAAAATAAGTGGAATATACTTATTGTGTTCATATTGTACTGCAGAAGTTGGAATTAGAGTAGGGTTAGGGACAGATTTGGTGGTATAGGTAGGCTTAAAGCCTATTATGCAAGAATCACTTTTATAAGGGGATTAAACAGTTTTGTGGCAACAATCTGTGAACATAATATAGTAGAAATATATATAATAGAAATATATCCATTTTTACAATCACACTTGACAAAACAGTCTGCAGAAACACTTTGATTGACATTCTCCCTTGCGTCATCAGATGGGGAAAGCCCAGGACATTAGTGATGATCTCTCCCTCATTAGCATAGATGGCCCTGACTGAGAAGCAGCTGTCCGCCATGTTACTCTTGTTTTTTAATCTGCCACTATGCTGACACAAAGGCATTTGTAGCTCCGCCCTCTTTAGAAAAAATCTCATTAGAATTTAAAGTGACCGTCACCAAAATGGCACAATTAGGATCAAAGCCTAAAAGGGGCCTTTTCAAGAAGTTATAAAACATTATTTGTGGGGTATTTTGAGCTGAAATTTCACATAAACACTCTAGGAACATCAGAGACTTTAGAAGAAAAAAGGGGCATTATAGGTTGAGTTCTCTTTTAAGATTTAATATTATGGTTCTTCTGAGTGTGCCAGTATAAGTTCAGTTCAAAACAATTCAGATTTTTTTTATTATTATAATGTGTTAAAAAGTGTAATTTTGGGGGTGTGTACACAGGTTGTTGTTTTAGGGGTGTGTTGCTTCATATGAAAATTTGTTTCGGCTTCCCGCCCAACTTAAGGGGGCGGAGCCAAGAGCTCCCCTGCTTTGTGTATGGCAACAGACAGGCAGACAGAGAGAAGCAAGATGAGTGAGAGGACCAGCATTTAGCCATACATGTACGACCCGGACACAGACCAAGCAGAAACTACTGTTGAGGAATCAATATTCCTAATGTGCCAGAATATGTCAGAGTGGTAGTTATAAAATCATGTGTGTCTTTGTATGGTTTTACAGCCGCTACGTAATGATACATGCGTCATCCATATAGGGTTGCAATGACTAACCGGTTTCACTATTAACAGCGCTTTAATTTATCATGATTAATTAATCGTAAAGGCTTTACAACATGTGTTTCTGCACGTAACAAAACTGCGGCATCTAAAAGTTATGCCGACTGTGCGCTAGTTCAAAGTTCCGAGCTTGTACACCGAGACTAATAACCACGCACACTGGATTAACTTTGACTGAGACTATAACTAAAGGCAAATTTGTTATTTCCAATGGAGGGAGGCAACGCGCTCACACTTTTCAACCGCACCTAGTTCAGATGACAGGGAGCTTCTGTGACCATGGGAAATGCAAATGGCTGAAGTTTAAGAAATACGTAATGAGAAGTACATGATGAGAGCGATCATGTGGTGAATGTTGATCCGCCAGCCGACACCAATCAAATGTTTTCAAAGAAAGTGCTAAAAGACTCAGTGAATCAGCTGTTTTTAATGGCCCGAATCTCGATACGTTGCATTCACTGTGTGTTCGGCGCAAATGGCCACTAAATGTAAAATCGCTGTTGCTCATTCGCAGGAAGACGATGACGGCTCTTGTTAAGCCCAATGAGCCTTACATGCAAAAATAGAGCAAGGGTGTTCCTTTGGTGACATCGCTTTGACTTACATGCTGAAAATGGCGAGTGTGAAACAACAAACTGCCACACTAAATATGGTAATGCCTGCCTGTCAATCAATATTAGTGGGCGGGGGAACCGCACTCCTACATCAAGTCGGTCTCAAAACCGCTCTAATTGGTCTGTTTTTATGCTATTAAATTGAAAAAAAAAAAAAGCACTGGGTGTTTATATAATCCCCAATGTGACGGTCTATACACTATACCTACACATGTCTGTACAAACAGCTTGAAAAGTAGATTTTTTACCATAAGTGCCCTTTAAGGAGTACGGGATGGAGCAAGAGTTATTATTAAAAAAAAACTATACAAAAAATTATTTCAGATGTAATTACAAGAATAAAAATGTTACAATAGAACGCATGTACATAAATGCATTATACCAAACAATTAATTTAAATGATACGAACATGGAACACTGTAAACAATAAACATTAATGTAAAGGTATTTGTAATTTTTTTTACCGAATTTTGCAGTTTTTTCATTTTACAGTGAAATACCTGTTGTTTACAGTTATTGCTTGTATTTTAGTATCAAGTTATTTTTCTGTTTTTTTTAAATATGTTTTCTGAATTTTCAGAGAGTAACAGTTCTACATTAATATTTACAGACTATTCCGGTAAAAGCAGGGAAACAATTCAGTCACATTTTTTTGGTGCTATTGAAGATTGCAATCACATGTGGATTAAAGTGAGGTTTATAATGTCAAATAACTGCCTATTTTTTGTAGGCTGCATATAATGCATGCACTGAACTATAAAAGGTTTATTTTACTAATATTTGTTAAACTATATTACAGTTTATAGTTTTATTTAGTGTTTTATGACAACAGCAATTATTTGTACTTAAGCTTTTTTAAATCATTCTTTAAAAGGTTTTGTTCTGATTTAAAGGCATGTTAAAAGGGGAAAATTTTATGAAATATTTAGAGATTTTGTGCATAATTCAAGAATTAATCTGTATAATCACTAATTAATCTGTATAATTACAGCAATAATCTTTATAATTACATTAATGATCTTTATAATTACATTAATTACTCTGTATAATTACAATAGTAAATTATTTACAGTAATAATTTGTAAAATTAAAGTAATTATCTGTATAATTGCAGTAATAATTGGTAAAATGTAGTAAATAATTAGTAAAATTAGTAAAATTTCCTGAATCTTTACAGGTATAATCTACAAAATGACAGTAAAAACTTGTAATTATGGAGCAAGAAATTATTGATTTGTTGTTTGTTTTCTTTACAATTCATTCCTGTTTTTTTTTTTTTTACAGTTCTTTCAGCCCCTGCTGCCAGAAAATTACAGTTTTTTTACAGTGTATTTAAATGTGACAAACTTAAGTGTAACCAGATTTTTCTAATTTATATCTTTTTATTAACCATTTCTGAGTTAATTAAACCATGTAACTGACAGGGCCAGACAGAATCTGCAGACGTTTTTTGCAATTTTTAAAATTTTGTAAAAAAAAATAAATACATTTTAAAAATTAAAAATAAAAAATCTGCAGATTTATGCAGAATGATTTTGGAAATGTCATAACTAAAAATGTAATATACAAAATAAAAAGAATACCTTTTTACCTTTTATTTAATGTTTACACTGCAAATCCACTTATTTGATAAAGCAAGTCTCTTTTAAAATACATCTACTAAAAGATTGAAAATATTACTTTTACAAACTGTATTATAAATAAATTGTATAAATATTTTCATATTAGTTATGATAGAATTTTTAATAAGTCAGACAACAATTTACTAAATTATCTACCAAGAATGGTCTAAAATCATGCAGAAGGGTGACAGAATTATGGTTTTAACATTTTGAAATAACTAAACACTCACATTGCTTCAAGGAGAGTTTTAGAGACTGTGAATTAAATAGTTATTAAATTGAATGCACAAACATCACACTCAATAGCAGCAGCAGCTGGCAGGCCATTAGCATCAATGCAAGGCTCCTGCGGCCACAATGAAGTTCTGCATGCTGAAGAGCTACTGTTACACACTTTACTGCTAACAGCTCAGCTATTCAAGAAATAGCTGTAATTAACACTCAAGAGGTCTTGAAAAACACTGCAAACCTCTGTTCAAAAAAACCTCTAATAACATTTGAATAAGGTTGAGGTCAGACTATAGATATTTAATAATAATAATAATAAAAAAAACATTGTGCATCTATGAAGTGTGCCACAAACCACCTGTAGAAACACTCTTTTTTCTCTATAAAACAAAAGCCTCCCCCTCCTAACTCTAGCACTTAATTCTCTAAGCACAAACCTTTCCTTAGTATAATTAACACTTCTTGTGTGTATTGCCTCTTCTTGTTGACTCGCCGAATGCCTCCTCAATCGTAAGTCGCTTTGGACCCAAGCATCCGCTAAATAACTAAATGTAAATGTAATAAGACAGTTCTAAATAAATAAATGTAATAAGAATCAGATTTTTAATATGGAAAGATGCACCATACCTGCTTTTCTTCCTCTGTTCCTGTAGTTCAGTCATCTGCCGCTGTATTACCAGTGTCTGCTGGTCACAGGGATGGTGCTGATCAGTATATTTGAGGTGTTGCGGATGTACCTCGGATACGCTGGGAATCTCAAAGAGAAGGTAAAGACCACAAGACTCTTAAATCCTTCATCCAAACACTAGTACACTGTAAAAAAAAAAAAAGATTTCTAGTTGAATCAAATTAACTTTAGTCATCTCAACTTGCATCAATCAAACTGACTAAACTTAATGGTAAACTTAGTGACTGAAAAAAAATGTTGAAACCCAATTAACCTAGTAAAATAAGTAAAAGCAACATAAAAATATTTGTTGTCTTGTGTCATTAAATTAATTGTAGTTATTTTACAGTTGAATTGGATTTAATTTTTAAAAATTTTCAAATTCTTTAATAAAAAAGTTATTTTATTTTAAAAATTACCATCAATAAAAATACCTAAAAAAAAAAACAAGTGGTAATTAAATCGCTTCATTTAACCAGTAATTACTTTCAGATTTTTCAAATAGCATCAGAATTCACATTATGAATGTGTATTAATTTAATATACACCAGAAATAAAAGGCACAAAAATCGGTCACTGGGGTAGTACCATTTCACAAGGTGCATTGCTGTACCTACCCGGTCCACATAAGGTACGCTTTTGTACATTTAAGGTATGATGCGGTACACGTGTACTTTTTATGTACTAAGGTAAGGTAAAAGGTACTACCTCAGTGACAGCTTTTGTGTAATAAAAAAAAAGAAAAAAATTAAAAATAAAAATCAAAGGGTCATCTTAAAAAAAAAAAAAAAAAAAAAAAGATACATACAAGATCATGTAAAGAAAGAAAAAAGGAAATAACCATGAATGTAGTGACCACAGTTGAAAAAAATAAATGAAAATAAAATGGCCAAATAGCTTGTTCTAGTAATGAAAACTGATTAAAATAAATTAAATAAAAAATAACAAAACATTTCTCTTTTTTTTTTTAAATAAATAAAATAAATCAATCAAGTCACTTATTCAATTCAATTCACCTTTATTTCTATAGCGCTTTTACAATGTAGATTGTGTCAAAGCAGCTTCACATAGAAGGTCATAGTGAACTGAAAGTGTCAGTTCAGTTTTCAGAGTTTCAGTTCAGTTCAGTGTGGTTTAATATTCACTGCTGAAAGTCCAAACACTGGATTTGCTTTTCATCGATGCACAGCTCTACATGTCCGAACCATGCAAGCCAGTGGCAAGGAAAAATTGGCGAAAGCGAAGGATAAAAACCTTGATAGAAACCAGGATCAGTTGGGCACGACCACTTCTCCTATGGCCAAACGTCTAGTGCAGAGCTGTAGTCTAGGCAGCGGAGGCTGGAGAACGCTGGACATCAGCGAAGACTCGGCTGTCCCTGGAGAGTCACAGGAATCAGTCTTATGCTCTCCACTCCTCCATGACAACCACAGCAGCTGCTCAGGATACTGCCTGGTCTGGGATTGTGGAAACCTTGGGATCATTTCTTCACAGGTCTTGGATCGCATCAGTGGCACTGCATAGTCTCTGGGGGCCTCGGGATGAGTTCCCCAGGTGGAAATAGGGAATAAAGAGAATAATTAGCATAGCTGCTATTCATAGTGTTTTATAAATATAACTTTTCTATATTAACAATTAAAATTCAACAACATCAATAAATAATAATAATAATAATAATAATAATAATAATAATAATAATTAATAAAAGTAATAAAATAAATAATAAAATAATAAAATGATAAAATAAAATAAATAAAATAAAATAATAAATTAAAATAAAATAATAAAAGTCTCTCCAGATGGAGAAAAAAAAAAGTGTCTGAAAACATAATAAATAGGGCATTCCACAAGAATATGTTTAACAGTTTGGTTTCTGTTGTCTCTAAAATTAGCAATAAGTAAACAGAACTTATAATTAAATAAATAAACTGTGTAACTAGTGACCTCAAATGTGGATTTAATCATTTATTATAAATTATCATTGTTATTATTTTTTAATCCTCAGTTTCCTCCTTTTGGTTCCCTGTAGGTTCCAGAATTAGCCGGATTTTGGCTGATCTCCTTCCTCTTCCAGCTGCCCATCCTGCTGTTCTTCATCACGGATCCGGACATCATTATTCTTCCTCTGGAGCGGGCCGTTCACTCGCTCTATCTGGCCTTCCTCCTGGGTGAGCTGATGGCCTCGTTCCTCGCCCTGCGTGTCATGACTCGAAAACTGGCCCAGCAGTTTCACATGAGGCAGTTCGGCCACGTCCAGGGTCTCCACACAGCAGAAGCTCTGCCCATGTTTGGACTGCCGTATGGGGGCAGAAGTGTACTGCCTGTGCAGGACATCCAGCCTCACTGACAGACAGATCACAGACACTGGCTTTATGACTCCTGATGCTTTAAGACAGCATGAAACTGAAGCTGCAACTGTCCTTTCTTCCTTGCAGGAAGCAGATTAAACAGATTGTCAAACAAGAGAAGAAAAAAGAACTTGAGACAGATCTTTAGTCTAAGCAGCCTAATTGGATGGTTATGGGACTGAACAGAAGGTTTGCTATTGGTGGATCATGTGATTGACAGGTTGATTCCACCCTTGTGAGGGTAAACGTATCATAGATGTCACTGGATGAGAAAAACTTTTTCTTATGAAGAGCCAAAATCCAAGCTTGATTGAGAGCTGTGTGCCAAAAGTAAATTTAGCAAACTGTATTACATTAAATTGCCATGGGTAATTTCCTAACTTATTTCATAACATTCATAAATAAATAGAAAAACCAACTTACTAATGCATTGTAATGTTTTAAAAATGTAAATTATTTTAACAAACTTATTACAATCAAAAGCATTAAAAAATTCATTTATAATGAAAAGTTCACTGCCGAATACACTAGTCATGCTGAACATGATATGCACGCTGATGTCTTCTGCTTTGTCCCCTATTCGTTAAGTGACAGTATGTACATTTTTTTTTTAAATCTGATTCATTTACAACATTTTATTAAAACATTTAATTTCAGTTTGCTTTTTTTGTAACTCAAAAATAAAACAAACAAGCAAAAGGTTACAATAATTAGAAATGTGAATTGCTGTTGAAGGCATTGCCCAATCCCTCTGACGGGCCAAATCAAAGGATACAAAGGGCCAACTTTGGCCCACGGGCCCTAGTTTGGGCCTCTGTGGTTACACACATACAACATACACACAAATTGTCCATTTAGATTTTTGGATATCCACCAAAATGACCTTCAGCAAGTGCACTTGTTATAATTAACTGTTATTTTTTTCTAAATAAAAGCAGTCATAAACTGATTAATAATCTGACTCCAAATAAATTTGGGCCTTTTCTAAAAGCCTTTGTTAAAAATATTGTTTAATGAAAGGATCCCACTGTTACAGTGAAAGCAATTTTTTTTTACTATTATTATTTTCAATACAAGAATGCAAATATTGACTTCTGAAAAACAAAAAGCCCTACCTATAAACATAGACATATGTTATATACATATGTATTTATGTAATAATGCTTTTAATATGTAAACATTATTATACATCTTCCAGAAATGTAAAATAGTACATTTATATATATATATATATATATATATATATATATATATATATATATATATATATATATATATATATATATATATATATATATGTATATATATGTATATATATGTATATATATGTATATGTATGTATATGTATGTATATATATATATATATATATATATATATATATATATATATATGTATATATATATATATATATATATATATATATATATATATATATATATATATATATATATATATATATATATGTGTATATATATATATATATATATGTATATATATATATATATATATGTATATATATATATATATATATATATATATATATATATATATATATATATATATATATATATATATATATATATATGCACACACACAGTTGAAACCCCCCTTGAAAACCCCCCTAATTTTAATATTTCCCAATTATGTTTAAAAGAGCAAAGAAAATTTCACAGCATGTCGGATAATATTTTTTCTTCTGGAGAAAGTCTCATTTGTTTCATTTCAGCTAGAATAAAATCAGCTTTTAATTTTTAAAAAACATTTTATGGTCAGTATTATTAGCACCTTTAAGCTTTATATTTTTTCGATAGTCTACAGAACAAACCATCATTATACAATAACTTGTCTAACCATCCTAACCTGCCTAGTTAACCTAATTAACCTAGTTAAGCCTTTAAATGTCACTTTAAGCTGTATAGAAGTGAAAAATATCTATTAAAATATTATTTACTACCATCATGGCAAAGATAAAATAAATCAGTTATTGGAAATGAGTTATTAAAACTGTTATGTTTAGAAATGTGTTAAAAAAAATCTCTCAGTTAAACAAAAATTGGGGAAAAATAAACAGGGGGGCTAATAATTCTGACTTCAACTGTATATATTAATATTTTACTTTAATGGAAGATGCACAAATGAAAACATACATTCTAAACAAATGAATAAGGGCCATTTTTTATTTTTATTTTTGTACATAATTAATACCTTTATTCCTTTTATGGGTGAACAGCAGACGTGCCTTGTGTTCTATAACATTCTTTTTTTATTGTATTTTTCTAAACCCAACCTCCTTAACATGTGCCAAAACAAAAATAATGCTTACACACAAATATTAAAACCTGTGACACACACACAGAGAATTGATAATGTAATTGCAAATGCTAACAAATGCAATATACAGTCTAGACACATGGTGGCGCTCAGAGACTGTTTCCCTCAGCAGTCCACACTGCAGAACACAGAATGACTCATCAGCTGAATCTCCCATGAGCACGAAGACATTACACTTAGACCCTCATATCCAACACACAAACGACTGTTGAAAACAATAGTAAAACATCCAAATGAGTTTAAAATACACAAAGTTTGTATATAGATAAAATCATTCATTTCATAACAGACAATTTAAGGCATTAATAAAAAGTTACACAACTTCTTCAGTCATAATACTCTTTAATATTGGCACAATTTAAAGAGAATAGAGTATTGAAAAACACTACTGAGTGCTTCGCATTCATTTGCACAAAACTAGCTGTTAAAGATGCAAATATCAAAATTTTACTGATTCATGAAACCATATTTAACAATATCAAATATCCTAACTATAGTAAAAAATACAAACACATCTAATTTTAATGCAATTTCAAAATACCCATATATGCATGTTATTCAAATTCATTATTACAGATCATTAGCCAAAGGATTTGTTTTAACAATTTCTGCCACGTGGGAGGTTCAACACGCACACACACACGCATATGTTCTCTATGAAGATCTAAGGGGCTTTTCATGAGCATGAAGATAAAGTAACTCATGCACCATATTGACTTATGTCTTACATTTGAGCAGTAATTTGGCAGTTCCTAGAGTCTCCGTCTGAAACGCGTCTAATTATTCTTACAGCAGATGGGAGACCTGTCAGCATATGCTGGAACAATGTTATAATGCTAACGAAAACACTGGCGAGATTAGACGCTCGCCTCCGAATTCATTTCTAATGATTTCTGTCAGCACTTCTGTTTACGCACTGTAATGGATGGCGTTTCAGATTGTTTCTTACAGATCATTTTTTTTTCAGAAATATCTCGCTTTTCCTGCAGACAGTCTGGCTGGCAGTTTCTCCAGGTGTTGTGTGTTGTTTTTCATTTGCATTAAACAGAGTGTGGATCTGCGACGTTGTCAATTAAGAAGATAGAGTCTCGCAGTCGAGCTTACAGTGGTTTCTCTGAGAACTGCTCTCACAGCGTAATTGCATTTTTTTTCCTCCATCCTTGTTTACACTTAAAAATGCAGCGGCGCTTCAAACAAGGAGATAGGGTTCCATATCGCAAAGCAAATTGTCAAATTAAGTGGGCTTAATTCTTCCGAAGTGCACAACTTCTTATTTATCTCATAAATAAATGATGATTTCCTTTGGAGCTGTTATTACATCAGAGTTAGTCCTTTCTAATCCTTTAAATCGCTTATTCATAAACATTTTTACAGCAAACTATGAATAATGAAACAAAATACAGAGCATACTGTATATATAGGGGTCTGAACTTACATTAGTCTAACAGTTCAGTTACGATTGTGCCATCGATTTGGTTCAATTCGATATCTTGGTGCATTGACGATGCTTTCCATCAACGATTATATATTTTTTCCTTCACAACACAAGACTTCAATTCAAATTTTTAAATATATTTATACAGTATATTCTTTGTAATACAATTTTGTTCTTTAATACCAGCAGCAAAATATTAGGCTTGGGTGGTAATGTGGTATATCACGATATCTAAAAATAGCAACAATATCAGTTTCAATACCGCTATACCATCATAAAAAACACTTATTTAGGAGAAAAGGATTAAATATTAAATCTAATTTATTTAATGTCTAAAAAAGCTTATGCGCGGTTGTCATCACAGGACAGTGTGGAGGAGAAAGAGAGAGGTGGGGAAAGATGGCGAGTCGAGCACCAATTGACCTGGTCTCGAAAAAGAACACAACTTCTGCAGTTTGGCAGGTTTCAGCCAAAGAGAAGGGAGAGGTGGTAAATACGGACGTGACAATTTGCAAATTGTGCAACAAAAAGGTGACTGCAGGAGATGGAAATACCTTCAACCTAAGGTTGTATATACGAAACTACTATCCACTAACTGCTGCACGGATGGACCAGAGTTTACTCAACAGTTTCAACGCCTCCCGATGCAGGACCAATAACATCTAGGTCCTCCTCCAGTACACAACCAATGATAATGGGGGCCTTTGGTAAAACAACAAAGTACAAAAGGGATAGTGTCCGTTGGAAAATCTATTCTGTTGCAGTGGCAAAATACCTGGCAAAGGAAATGGTCTCTTTCCACACATTGTTAAAAAAAAAAAAAAGTCCTTCAAGGACATGGTAAAATTTTATTGATTTGACTGCGTGAAAACTGTTTTAGATGTTTACATTAATTTAATTCTGTTTGACTGTTGTATTTGGACATTTTTATAAACTGCAATTTGTTGCTAATAAAAGTTGTTAATATTGTTGTGCATGTTATTTTGCTATTGTTTCAGTATTAGTGTTTGGTATTCACTTTCTGAACTGTTGGCACAAGCCAACAGTTTGGTGATGCTGTCTGAGCCTTACGTCATAATTTTTTTATTATTCATGGTAATACCATATACCGAGGTAAAATAGTGAGGAGGTTTGGCTCTCAAAAATTGGATACCGCCTAAGCCTACAAGATATGTAAGAAAATTAACTGTACCCTTAATTTTACCTGCTCAAAGAAAACATTCTTCTTTTAATGTTTCAAACAAAACTCGTATTCAATCAGAGAAGACAACATGAGCATTTACATACAGCATTTATTCTAGCCGAAATACAACAGACTTTCTCAAGAAGAAAAAATATTATAGGAAATACTGTGAAAAATTCCCCACTCTATTAAACATCATTTGGGAAATATTTTAAAAAAAAAAAAGAAAAAAAAAAAAGAAAAAAAAACAGCCAGGCTAATCATTTTTTACTTTACCACTGTAAGCGTAATTCTAAAAATTAAGTCAACTAAACAGTTTCAAGTAACAACTCGTTTAATTGCTTTACATGAAGTGAACTTGTTGCTCATAGGGTGCTTTAACACCTGACCCAAAGCTTGGTTAAAACATACCAGAATTCGCTTGGCTTTTTGGCACGGTTCGTTTGGCTTTCTGGCGCGGTTCGTTTGAGTAGGTGTGAAAGCAGCAATTATACGCAGGTGCCCTCCAAATGTGGACCAAACTAGCGTACCGAAACCTGCTTGAAAAGGTTGACTCTGTACACTTTCAAACAAACCTTGGAGCGTTTTGTTTTTGGTAAGAATGTAAGCGAATGCAAATGCAAAAGTACTTCGCTTTTTTGGACTAAACCCACTGCTGTGATGTGCATTCTGATAAAGGAAAAACGTTTTTGTCAATTTACCACAATCATGGGAGGTTCCAGACAAACTTGGAGTTGTGAGAAGGTCCATTTTGCCTGCTGACTTTTACTCCACTCTTTAATTACTTCCATGTTTTGCACAAGTGAGTTTCCTGCATGTTAATCAAGCTGTTCAATTCACAAATGTGCCCAAAACAAACAATAAATTTTGTAGTGGTAAAATCCTTGACCAGTTTGTTGTTTCAAATATTCACCATTAAAGGGATAGTACACTGCAAAGCCAAACACGTTCACCTTCAGAACGCAAGATATTTTTAAAGCAATCCTAGAGTTATCTGACCCTCCATATACAGCAACGGTCTTAAGTTGTACCAAGATCATCTTTAAGAAAACTTTGTTGCACAAAAAAAGCCAACGACTGCAATTGTATATACCTGTTGTGTACTCTGAGCTGCTGACTTTAGGCATGGGCTAGGCTAGTAAAAGATTCTGATATATTATGATTGCAGCTGTAAAGCTTTTAAAACGTTATTTTAAAATGTCTGGGTAAAAAAAAAAAAAAAACTTTTGTTGGATAGAAAGTAAACCACTGGACTGTTCAGGTCCACAGCTTGCTTGGATGTTAGTGCATAATTGGGCTGCACAATTCTGGCTAAAATGTGAATCACGTTTAAATTTTTTTTGCTTAAAATCAAGATCACGATTCTTTAGATGTAAAATAAATGTTATGAGTACGAGTAGGCTATTATTATTGTTAATTCTCAAACATATCGTCACCTTGGAATTATAAGGTTCTATCTGCGTTCTTATTGAGCTTCAAAGTTTTTGCAATCCATATAGCAAACAGTGTGTGTGTGTGTGTGTGCAACATTTGTTTTTTTTTTTTGTTGTTTTTTTAAAGTCTTAAAATGTAAACTATAAGTTGTCATTTAATAAGAATAGGTTAACTAAATTTTGACAAAAATGTCAGATAGAACCTTATAATTCTAAAGTGACGATATGGTAAAACAACAATAATGATAATATTAGGCCTATGTGTAGGTCTATTGTTGCTTAATGCTAAATTTTGTACAGTCATTATGGTGGACTTGCACAGACTTTCAATATGTCCTGTTTGTTAAATCACAGTAAAAGATGACATCAGAATACAACTATTCATAATTATAAAATGTAATTATTATGTTTGAGACATGTGCTTGTCATTTGTCATTGACAGCATTATTAGACCATTTGTTTTCACTGGTAAAATCCGACATTTGTCATTATCAGATTTCTTCTTGCATTATATTCAACATTAGGCTATATAAGCTAGAGTAGCTATACTGACACTGTTAAACATTTATGTTAAACATTATGTAACACTGTATTAGCTATGAAAGAAAAAACATATCAAATGCTTGTCATAATCATAACCGTAAAATGCGATATGATCATTTGTATGATGTGCGGACAGTTTCATTTTCACTTCCTAGTGCGGCTCATGGCTGCAGTCACTGTGAGAAAACACACGCACATGCAAATCATTCTTTCAAACGATCACTCTGTGCAACAAACTGAATGCTATTTACAACTTTAATACTTGTTATTCACAGCCTATGCAGGTTCAGTTCACTAAAGTAGACGTCATTGGCGTGCTGCGTGCACATGCGCATTCTCGGTAGTAGCTCGTGGTCATTACATGAAGACAGAAATGACATTTCTGGGTGAATTATATCTCATAAATACACTTTGTGACTCTTTTAACACCATTTGAAGGTGTTCGCGTTCCTGTGAAGACATATGTGACTGCCTTTATGCTTCTCTCCTGACCTTGAAAATACAATTGGCTGAATCATAGAAAAGCTGAATTAAGATCGTGTGTAGGGTCGAATCGAGATCGTGATCTTTTTTTCGATTAATCGTGCAGCCCTAGTGCATAAGCTGCTTTTAATCATGTTAAAACAGAAACATTTTTCACTATACTACTGTTATGAATGGAGTTTTTAATTGATGTGGTTTTATTATTAATTCAAAGAATCAAGCATTTTTAACAGATAAAGAAAACTATATAAATTAAATAAAAGCACATGAATGTAAGTAATACAGCTTTTTAGGCATGGGGTGGTATACGATTCTGATGGTATGATAACCTTGAATAAAAACATCAGTTTCATGGTATTACAGTAATGGTATAGCATATATTGTCAATTATACGAGCAATAACACGCAAATGTCAACCTTGCCATGAAAAAAAATTAAGTTTTTGCCATAATAGCAAAACCATTTTTGCGTTTTTTGTGCAATTTTTTTATAGATTGATATTTTTCTAATCCCATAACTTTGTGGTCAGTTGTTTTGGCAAATATAAACAGATAGTTAATATAATGTTAACATCTACTAACATGATGCTTTGTCTAATTTATGTTTACAAATTTTACTCCAAATGTAAAATTGCAGTTAACATCCGTAACGCTGGAATTGCTCAAATATAGAATATATAGTTGATTTTTAAATGTTTGCTAAATCATGGGCTGAATAATAGCCTTAGTAGTTCATTTATATATAATAGTTCTGTTGATTTGTAATTTCAAATATTCCTAGCTTGAAATAGATGGAAATAGGAAGTTCAGTAAAGTTAGCAAAAGATTCACAGATTCGTATTTTCCGGATCAATAACTCATTATGACCTATTCGCTATTAGTATATTACACGGAGCAGTGCTCATAATATCGAGCGGAAATAAAAAAGAAAAAGAAAAGCTGGGAAACATAACCTACTTTGTATTTTTGTAGGAAACTCCGTTAGATCTGTTTAGGGTAAGAGGTGTGTGAGATATTGCCGTCGGTCATTGAATGTTTAAGGAATTTCAAAACAAAAACAATTTATCTCCGCTCCTTTAGCGCCCCTCACACAGCTTGATCCACGCTGGCATTTCTCTGCTTGGGTTTTTGGTTTTGAACAGGGAAAAAAATTCCACCATCCCATCTAAACTTTTAGGATAGCGGGAGTCAGATTTGCACAATCCATATGCACAACGTGTTGGCCTCTTTCCCTCGCTTGAAAGCTTGACAGAGCCCCTGCGCGTAGCTACGGTTGGTGGGTGGCGGTTTTTGGGTGTGGCTTAGCGAAGGGTCAATTAGGACCAAAATAATTACCATACACTTTCTGAAAACAGATTTTTTTGAAAACAGATTCAAACATTAACAAAAGAAAGTTTATTACTCTCTTTTCATCTAGAGACAAACACAAATGAAATCATCCATATAGTGCTCTTCACAATGCATATCATTGCAAAGCAGCTTTGCAGACGCTGGCAGCTCACAAACCCTCCAGTAAGAAGCCACAGGCGACAGAGCCAGGGAAAAAAAAAAAAATAGCTGAGATGAGGAATAAACCTCCGGAGGAACAATCTCTGCTGGAGAAAACCTCCTCCTCTGGCTGATACTTAAACCCTCATCTCTTCAGTTTTCTCCAATCTCTTTATGTCTCCCCTCTCCTGCAGTATAAATATCAATATAAGCTATCTGACATATTAAGATTCAGAAGACAAATGATGATACTGTGGTGTTAAGTTTGCTTGGACCTCAATGACATTATTTTACAGACTTTTTTTGATACTATAGCTTTTTTGGTCACAAAGAAATGCAAGAATTCAAGTTTAGTTAAAGATAAAGTCAGAAATGTTAATTCTTAAACAGTTGTAGCTATTGGCATTTAAGCTGTGCATTGAAAATATTTTCCAAATGATGTTTGACAGAGCAGGAAAATTTCCACAGTATGTCTGATAATATTTTTCTTCCGGAGAAATTCTTATTAGTTTTATTTCAGCTTGAATTAAAGCAGTTTTAATTTTCTTAAAAAAAATTAAAGGTCATTATTATTAGCCCCTTTAAGCTATACAGGGGCGTAGCAACCAGGGGGGACGGAGGGGATCAGTCCCCCTCACTTTTAGAAATAGACCATTTAGAAACAGGTGATTAATAATTATATAAACATATGATCTAATACAGCTGCCCCCCCACTTTTATAATGTCCGCTACGCCCCTGAAGCTATATAATTTTTTGATAGTCTACAGAGCAAACCATCGTTATACAATAACTTGCCTAATTACCCTAACCTGCCAAGCTAATCTAATTAACCTATTTATATAGATCTATACATATATAAAAAAAACTCGCATGGAACGTAGAACACAGCGCATGCCCTTCCAGCATCCGAACACAGGGAGAACATGCAAATTCTACACAGAAATACCAACTGGCCCAGCTGGGACTCGAACCAGCGACCTTCTTGCTGTTAGTCATTCGTGCTGCCCACTGCACATATTTCTTAAGTGTATCACACTAATACTTATCAGTGTTTCCTCTAGGATTTTTTCCAGCTGTGGCGGCAGGCCTTTTGCACAGATCTACCACCTATGGTGCCGATTTTCTGTTCATACCGTTCATACCCTGAAATAAGAAGACTGATGATATCCTACTTGTGTAGTCTCAGGACGATAGTACTTTCTAAAATACTTTTACTATCTCAGCTTAATATGCAGAGACAAACAAGCAATTTGAAGGTTGATTTCCCTGAAGACAGTAAAAACAATTTATTTGGCTTGACAAAAAAAAAAAAAAAGAGAAAAGGGGGAAAGAATAGTTAGAAAGCAATCAAAAACAATCATTAATGTTGCATAAATTACACAGTTCTTACAACATACTTGTGATCAAAACACTGCGAGTCACTGAGCGGCGATTTTGATGTGTGACCCCCTTTAGATATTGCTTGATAATATTAGCAGATTTGGCATGCTGTCCCGGGATAGAACCCTGAGCTTCGAGATAATTGAGCCCAGGGCTCCCGCCTGGTCAAGAGCATGTAAGGTGGATCAGGGTGGGTGAGCATGCCCTGGTAAAGGAGGAAAAGGGGAGATGGGGTGATTTAAAAATGAAGCTAAGGAAGTAATGTTAGACGGGATATTTATAGTGAGTTTGGAATAATTCGATTGGCTTGCTAATGATTACAGATGAGAGACCAGCTGCGACCATATCACGT
Organism: Danio aesculapii; assembly: GCF_903798145.1. Taxonomy (NCBI): domain Eukaryota; kingdom Metazoa; phylum Chordata; class Actinopteri; order Cypriniformes; family Danionidae; genus Danio; species Danio aesculapii. The sequence continues at coordinate 11,888,352 of NC_079439.1, forward strand.
CATTCATGTGAAACTTCACTTCGAGAGGTAATTTAGTAATGCACAGTAGGTATAGACACAGTAGGGCTGGGTGTTTATTTAAAAGGTAATCGAAATTAACATTCAGAACCTATAATCAAAATTTTCCAGGTTGATTTTTTCAATTACTTTCCCTACCGCATGTGGAGTCACGTCATACCGTTCTGTTAAGGCCAAGGCTGATTTAAACTTCTGAGACCACTTAGCAGGCACAACTGATCTCTGGTCAAGTAGGACGATGGACCCATTCCTGAGCCTTACTTTGCACTACATTGACGATGATCGGAAGCTGTGCCAGAGATGCCTTGAGACGGCATAATTTCCATTAGATTAAAATGATTATTTACATAAAAAATTTGTTTACAGAAGATGCAAGAAATGCACAGTTTAAAATATTATTTACAGCAGTGGTTTTATAAAAAAAAAAAAACTTTTATTTTGAAAAATGACTATTCTCTACGTTACATCTTGGTAACCTCAGCGCCAAAATTTAACCCACAATCGGCAAAATGATTAACAAACTTGATTAAATGAGTAAGTTTCTTTGCGAAAAGGAAAAGGCCCAGAAAAGGACCACAAACTGCCAAGGAATAGATCCACAACCAATTTGTCAACAAATCAGGTGAATCCAGCATGTCTGTACAAGAAGATCAACTGCTGAAGATCACAAATGACGATGGCCGTTGACATATCACGTCTTTTCCGTGGACTGGTTTGTCATTTCCAATAGAGGCACGTGGCTTGCGCATGCATATTGGGAGTGATACACTCACGCCTTCCAGGCCCACAAAGTTGAAATCATCTTAACTTTTCAGAATGTGACGAGAACCGACAGAGCAGCTTCATACTTTGTCTAATATAATTAGTCTACCGAAATATGCATTTCATCCAAACACAGAGCAATCAAACACTGCAGTGCTTTTAAATTCTCCATAAATAAAACTTGTATCTGAGTTGCAGCAACGTTTTGTGGATTGTCATTCCCCTCCACAGTCCGTGGTAAAATTGTCAAGCGTTGACCAGTTGACAGTGATAAAAAGGTTGGGGACCACTGATTTACAGGATATGAAAGTTATTTAGTTTAGAAGAGATACTGCTTATTTTCTTTTTGTTTTAATTTCAATTGTTCAACTTTGATATTCAATAAATACTCGTAGATAGTAGATTGTGTGTTTCCTTCAATTGCTTTAAAATCAAGTAATGCACCCTTCATTCAGAAATTGCTCACTTGTAATATGTGAGCATATTTACTGTACAAAACTTGTCAGTGAAATAAACTTCTAAACTTTTACTCATTATTGATTTCAAACGTTCAATTAAACAAGATTTTGATTTTAGGCCAAATCACCCAGCCCTAAGAAACAGTTATATACTATATATGTGTTGTCAAAAATATAGATATGAATAAATACCGGTACTTAAATATTTTAAAATAATACAATCTTGCTTTTGGTTAGTATTGATACTGGCTTTGCTCTCTCGCAAGCTCTCTTGTCACCAACAGGTTGATGAATAAATAATAATAATAATAATAATAATAATATTTTAACATTTTTGTTTTAATCAGAAAATAAGACATGATTGCAATTAATTGACATTTGGACTTAAGGCCTGGTGACGTGCCCAGTTTAGCATACACTGAAAAAAGTAAAAAATTAAATTCATTCAACTTGATACAATTAAATGAATTAAGATTGACAAACTTAAGTTATGACAGTTTGCACTAATAGATTAAGTTAGTTTGGTTTAAGTTAGTAATTTAAGAGAACAAGAACGGAACAGTACACACAGTACAGTACAAATAATTTCCTTCTCATGATAATATAATACTTTTATGTTGTGGCAAGTACAAGTATTGTTCGCTATTAACGATAAATTACTTGTTACACCTTGAACTAAATTTATTACTAAAAACTGTCATAAATTAGGTGTCAAACCTAAATTCAATTAACTGTAACAAGTCAAAGTAATGCGTTTGCAGTAAAGTTTTCACTTTTAAGGTGTATGGTTTAGTTATTTTTTAGTTTCATTTTTTTACATTTGCATACTTTTAATAATGAGGAATTTGTTCACCACTGTATCAAATATTGATTTTTTCAGGGTATCGTATCAAAGTCAGAAAACCCAGTATCGTGACAACACTGTTTAAACTGCAGGAGCATGGTAATAGTACACAGCAGTGGCTTTACTTCCTGCAAGTTCTTTTTTTTTATTGTGCAGCAAGTGACTTAAGCGTTTGAGGATACACTGCTGAGTGAGGTATAGTTTCTACTTCAGCGTGCAGGGAACAGATAAAGAGCAAAATCTCCTTAGCATTTTTTAAAGAGATCCACCTCAGTTGCTTCAAAAAGCAGGAGATGAGCTTGCTAAATATTCATATTACTGTTTGAATGCATTTCAAACATTTAGTCAAAAGATTAATCTTTACAGCCACACCACAAAAGTAACCATATTTATACATTTTAGGGAGTGAGGAGGAGGAGGATGCAAAAGCTGTTATTGAATGAGAAATCCGAGCCACAGGGAAATCCCTCGATTCTATTTAGCCACACTTGAGAAAGCCCTGTACATTTTCCCCATCCGCTACGGGATGACGTGTAAAATAAAAGTAATAATAGAAAAGTGATGGATGCTATTGCATGGATGGCTTCATTACATGTTGACACTTGCTAGATAGAATGTCCTTCGAGACCTGCATTCGGACTGTTCTGCACATGATTGATAGGTTTTATTACAGTTGTGGAAATTTTATTTTTACATCTGTTTCTAAAGTTGCACGTGTCATATAGAGCCAGAAAATACTGCAAGAATGCACGCTTTTATTATTATTTCGTAAGGTAGGAACTGTGCATTTGTAACCTCACATGATAACACTGTTATAGTAGCATGAGCAATATTATACTACCATTCTACTCACAATATGTTGGCATTATATACACTTCCCTATTTACATTTTTTTTTACTGTGTAAAGTTCAAGTAAACTTTTTTTATATAAATGCATGTGAACATTTTATAAAATGCCAAAAAATTAAATAAAATATATATTTTTTTAAATCAGTGTCACGAATTTCAAATGCTCGATTTGCAGAGTGACAAATTAACCACAAATTAAATGAGCAGATGATAGAATGATAGATAGAACGATACATAAAGATAAAACGATTGATAGATAGAACGATAAGATAGAACAATAGATTGAACGATGGATAGAACGAAAGATAGAACAATAGACAATAGACAGAATGATAGACCGATAGATAAAATGGTAGAACGATAGAACTATAGATAGAGCCTACAATGGCAGAATGATAGAACCATAGATAGAACCTAATGACAGAATGATAGAACCATAGATATATAAAACGATAGAAAAGATGAAACTATAGATAGAACGAGAGAGAATGATAGAATTATAGAATGATAGAACAATTGACAGAGTCTATAGTAAAATATACACTGCATTATTTGGATAGACTTGCAAAAAGACAACATTTACATTAGTTTTTTTTTTATAAATGTTTAGATAAAACTGTCTTCAAATCAAGTTAAATTGAGTGAAATTATTGATGTCTGTGATTAAATAATATTGTATAATGACACTAAACTAGCACTGCTTCATAAATGTAAAGACTCAGCTATAACTTTGGATCCCCTCTTAAATAACAATAATGTAAAGTTTACTTCAGTTGATTTAATCAATATTTACATTACTGTGTCGATATTTCAGTACTTACTTGAAAAAAATACTGTTTAACAAGTATGTCAACATTAAGATCTAGGTGAGCTGTGAGATCATAATTTTAAAATATCCTAAAACTGTTTGAATATAATTGTTTCCCTTAAGAAAAAGCACTCAGATATTGTAAAGAATGTCTGAAGAATTCAGGAGCTTTGAGTCTGTATACAAATTATTTTAAAAGTTAGAACTGATCGGAGGGTTAAATTTTAAAATTACAAAGTATCATATTAGCTTAGATTTTTATATCAATATTCAACTTTTATATATATTTTTTCTAACAAACATCAGGGGTTCCCAACCTTTTCAGCCCACAACCCACAAAATAACAATGACAGTGGCTCGCGGCCCCCAATATCCTCTGAGGTGGTTATAAATAAAAACCTTGCATGCAACGACACACACACACACACACACACCAATAGGCCCAAGTCAGTTCTTTGTTTAATTTTTTTTAATGTATGCGAGTGCTGTAAATGTGCCAGAAAGTTTAACCTGCTGCCATAAAATCAATCTGCTGCATCTTTAATATAATATAATCACCCCAAGGGTAGCAATCAATAGGAAAAAAAATAAATCTATAGGTTTTAACTATAAAATACTATTTATTTTTATCTTCAGTATCCTATGGATAAAATACGGTAATTGTAATGGTTTAATAAAATTAATTACATTTTTGGAAATCACCAAGCAACCCCCTTCATTGTCCCGTGACCCTCACTTTGGGAACCACTGATATACATTAGAAGAATAAGAGACTAAAAGCTGAAACAAATGTTTTTGCTTTTTCTCTGGAAGTACAGTAGAAGAGGAAATATCAAACATAAGTGGGTCTTGCAAAATCAAAGGGTGCCATGAAGTAATAAAGGTTGAGTACTCCTGCTTTAGCTCATGTAAAACTACCCTGTTATCATGAGTAAATTTTGCATCAAACTAATAAGGAATGCCATAAATGATGGACCCCAGATCAGCGTTGGCTGATAATCACTTTATGACTCGAACACTAATTATGGTGCATCACAATCTGACAAACGCAAGACAAGGGAGGATCAGAGGTCGAAATGAATGATACAAATGCCACTAAAATAAACAAATGCGTCACATATTCATGATAATGGGGCAAAATGCTTCTGAATAATGAAAAAATGCGTTATTTTAAGATTTATGATCCTTTTTCTCCACAGAGTAGCAAAACGGCAGTGATGAGTCCTAAGAAACAGCAAAATGAATCTCTGTCCTTATATTTATTGCTGTAACTAATACACCACTAAAAGCATATCTGTATTACTTTATCTGGAAAAAACTCAACAGAAAATGTATATATCAGTTACTGTATACAAAGTTTGAATGATTGAGATCAGCCAATCAAAATGGCAAGAAATCAAGTCTGTGTATCAGCTGTAAAAATCCTGATCACTGCATCCCCAGAGCATGTTAACTGTACATTTATTATTTACAGAATGAGTACATGAATACATATGTGGGATAGACTGAAATGTCACTGCATGGTACGCTTGTAGCATTCCTAAGTAAGAGCGCCCTGACAGTCCAATGTGTGATTTTAAACAAGCCTTTGTAACTGGAATGTAATGCAGAAGCGTGGCCTGCAAAAGCCAGCGGAGCTCATCTATGGCATGAGAATTGCGTTTTATTTAGCTAGCCGCATCCACACGGTCTCTCTTGCCCAGACAACCAATTGAGGAAAATCACATTTTCAATTTGTCTGGCCATTTGTGTCAGAGGCAATTCTGAAATAACGGAGCCCTACAGGTGGTATAAGCGGCCGTTCAGGACGTTGATGAATATGGCTTAGTGGAGGTTTGTGTTTAATCTCAGGATTCTGTGACAGCCGTGAGCGCTGGGCCTGTTAGGAAACTTGCACCGCGGTTAATGACTTTAGCCTCAGTGTTGACGAGCAGGTGAATAAAGCAATGTGTTTGACGTTCACTACAGGATGAGAAATGTTGCAGAGCGTTCAGGTGTCACTCAGTAGTGCACTAGGCTGACGGTGAGAGACAGAAGACGGAATGCATTAATTATATATAGAATGTGGCTCCTTAAAAAAATAGATGCTTTAGTTAAGTCTTCATTTTTGTAAGGTCACTGCAATAGACAGACAGTTTAGTCTACAGTGTTTCCCACACAGACTTTACTTGGGTGGGCCGCCTAGGTATATTAATTTTCTATGGTGTGCTTGGTTTTAACAGTACTTTATTCTTTCATGAGTTATTTACAAGCCCCCTCACATATACTAATGTGCCAAAAACAGGACGTTACCATCACCAACCATTTGCATTTTATTAAGGTGTATTTATATAAATAAAAAAATCTACTTTTCAAGCTGTTTGGACAGACATATGTGCATGAATGGTGTATAGACCGTCATATTGGGATGATATAAGCACACCCAGTGCTTTTTTTTCAATTTAACAACATAAAAAACGCTGGACCAATTGGAGCGGTTTTCAGAGCGACCGCAACTTTACGTAGGAGAGCAGTCCCCCCACCCACCAATATTGATTGACAGGCGCGTCATCATATCCTCAGTTTGTTGATTCACGTCCGCCATTTTCAGCGTGAGTCGAAGCGATATCACTAAAGGAACACCCTTGCTCTATTTTTAGATGCAAGGCTCATTGGGCTCAACACAAGATCAATATTCTCCACATTATCGCTCTCATCAGAATTATTGGTTGTATCTTTAGGTAGGTTTGCAAACATGTGTACTTCTCATTGAGTCTACCTTATACTTCAGCCATTTGCATTTCTCGCGATCCCAGAAGCTCCCTGTGATCTTAACTAGCATGCGTTTTAGAATTCTAAACATAGGTTTCTATCAGGGTACACTCAAGTCGACGACTGGGCGCCGCGGACCGCTGCAGACTTGAAGCGCCGTTGTGTGTACCCTGATAGAAACCTATGTATAGAATTCAAAAATGCGTGGCGTGACGATTCAGGACACTTCATGCTTCTGGTGTGCTTCAGAGAGTGTCTGGTGTGCAGTGGCGCGGCTTCGAGCGGCGCATCTGGTGCCTCAATCAAAGTTAATTCAGTGTGCGTGGTTATTAGTTTCTGTGTACAAGCTCGGCACTTGAAACTAGCACACAGTTGGCTGTAAAACTGTACAAAGACACACATGATTTTGTACTCTCTGCTTGGTCTGTGTCTGAGTCGGACATGTACGACTGCATGCGGATCCTCTCCTGCTCCTCTCAGTCTGCCTCTGTTGCAAACACAGAGCGGGTGAGCTCATGTCCCCGCCCCCTTGTTACGTTGGCGGGAAGCCGAAACTAATTTACATGTGAAGCAACACACCCCTAAATCAGCGAACTGTGGACACGCCCCCAACATGACACTTTTTAACACATTATAATAAAAAAATCTGAATTGTGTTTTGAACTGAACCTAAACTGGCACACTCAGAAGAACCATAATATTAATATTAAATCATAAAAAAAGAGGTAAACTATGTGCCCTTTAATTTAACGTTAATAGGCCTAGTTGCAAGCCATGGTTTTTGATTTTTATGTATAAAACAAACGCGACTCACTCGCTGTGAACATACCTGTGTCTCATTTCAGAGCACTTTCAGCACTCATTGTTGCCATGGTAGCACACAACATTATCGATGCATCTATGCCTGACCTTCAGGGTTTCAAGGCAGTAACGTGCATGAGCAGTTATTTAGATTATTTAAACTGAACTCTGATCAGTCAGATCAAATGATCTTCAACTTGCTGTTATAGAACCAATTCAAACGTGCACTTTTAGTTCGGCTCACTAAAATCAGGTTTTTGACTTTAATCCACACTTTTCTTAACCACTTTTATGAAACAGCCCCTGGTTTGAGAAATGTGATCACATGCTTTTGACTCAGGTAAACTCAAACTGTGTACATGACATCTACTTAAGCTGGCCCGGTTAGAGTCCAGGCATCGGACATGCCAAAAACCCCTGGCCACTGTCCTAGAAGAAGCACTGATGAAGCCCCAGACAGGACAGTGGAAATGTGACTGGACCTGGCATTCACAACAGCACTCACTTTTGGCCTGACAGTAAAAATCTCTAATTTTCACACATGAATTGACCACCAATTGAGCGGAACCCAAATGAACATCTTGAGATGTGCTGGAGCACATCTGAACCCAATGAAACTTTGGACAGTCAGCCTAAAATCAGACCATGGGTTATGACTTCAGACCTTCAGTCGTTAATGAAATAAATATCTATACACATGCACTAATTGTGGAATTGCTGCCAAACATAAACCTAAAACAATCTCCTTAACAAGTCTCCTTACAAGTTCATTATTTATTACACAACGGTCTCTTCTTTACATTTACGTCATAACACATTTAACTCTGCATTCTGGTCTGTTATAATGACTGTTTACATGTATATGCTTAACCAGCATTTCATCACAGTACTCTGAAACAATTTCGTTACTTCTCATATCTATAGTCTATTCGTTTTCATCTTCTGATTTAATATTTAGTAAAACAAGTTTAGTTAAAACAAAAAAAAATAAAAAGTGTAGGATTTAAAAGACTTCTCTTTAGATATCTTCAAAATGTGCACTGTTTAATAGTTGTGCACAATACATACATGTAAATGTGTAACTAAAAAAACATATACAGCTGATTTAATTGTTGTTAATAAATCACACAACTGTGGTATACAGGATTACTTTAACAACACTGTAATGGGGACATAAAATCCTGTGTTCTATATTTACATTCAATGTGGTTGTTTTCTATCCTACAATACTTTGTTGTGTTACTATTTAAGTGTGCTCATTTTTTGCTCTGACAATGTAGCTCTGTTTTCTATAGTTCTGTTTACTTTGTTTTCGCACAGTAGGCAAAAAACACTGTAATTTATTTATTTATTAAAGATTTTTTTATAATTTGAAATGTTGTGCACCTTATAGTTAAGCAGGAGAAAAACCTGTATTGTATTTTATTTATCAAAGATTTTGTGCAGCTGTTATTTTTTGTACAGCTGTTTTTGTAAATGGTGAGAAACCCCTGTATTTGAATTATATTTTTCTTAAAAATTGTTTAATAAAGTTTTAATAAAGGCTTTAACACAAGTAACTATTTATGGGAAAATACCGGATATATATCGTATACAGTCATTTCTGCTAAAACTACAGAGATATTTTTGCCCATATCGCTCAGCCCTAGTGCGTGCCTGCCAATAATGTCTACATTAGTGAACAGAACCTGCATAGGCTGTGAATAACAGATAATAAAGTTGCAAATAATGTTCAGTTTGTTGCGCACAGTGATCGTTTGGGAGCCACGTGGGAAGTATGATTTGCATTAGGGCTGCAAGATTCTGGCTAAAATGTGAATCACGTTTTTTTTTTTTTTTTTTTTTGCTTAAAATCAAGGTCACAATTCTTTCTCACGATTCTTTAGATGTAAAATAAAGGTTATGAGTATGAGTAGGCTATTATTATTGTTAATTCTCAAACATATCGTCACCTTGGAATTATAAGGTTCTATCTGCGTTCTTATTGAGCTTCAAAGTTTTTGCAATCGATATAGCAAACAGTGTGCGCAACATTTGTTTTAAAAAAAAAAAGTCTTAAAGAGCCCATATTATACATGAAATAGGGTCATATTTAGGTTGTAAGGGTCTCCAACAACAGTCTAATATGCATGCAAGGTCAAAAAACACTTTCATGGTCTTATAATCTGCATTTATTTTTACCTAATTATCCCAGCGACTCCCATATGATTCGTTCAGCGATTCATTTGTTCCCAAACCCCTCCTCAGCGCGAAGCTAATCTGCGCTGATTGGACCGATGACAGCCTGCTGCGATTGGTCGACGACACCGACAGGCTTCAGCGCGAGTGAAATGCCCAGCTGCTAATCAACATTATAAAAGTAGTCACAGTGCATACATGCTTCATAGTGGATTTTGGCTGCCAGTGGGTGAATGTAAATACAGACGATGGACTAGAAAATACCAACGACTAACTAACTATCAAGCAAAAAGTCCAAGAACTGGTGAGGAGATCTCCTAGCCCATCACAGGCAACTTGCTGTTTTCACACACACACACACACACGCACACAGGGCCAGCGCGTCCAGAGAGGCGTCGGCGACACCTCTGTCACCACCCGCGTCCACAGTTATAGCCGCGAATAATAATGTTCCATAATAATGATCCATGTTCTGACAGTCTTTATTGATCCTTCCTTTAACAAACTGATGAAGTCTTCTTTGTACGCATGTAGTTTCCAGAAGCACTCGATCTGCTCAAGGCTGGGCTATATTGCTGAGCTTTCATCTTTAATTAGACTGTCAATATCCATCTGCACAGCATGACTTCATTCGACCGGTGTCTGTGTATGTCTCTGTGTGTTGCTTTTTTTCTGTTAGTGGGTGGGGCCGCAGGTTTCAAATCTCCCGGGTTTGCATGCGCAACTAATTGTTTCGTGGCTGCGTCATCACGAAACACCTAATGACTCGTTATCAAGACGACTCGTTTGAAGCACTATGAGTCGACTCTTTTATAGATGAATCAACAGTTTTAAACACTGTACACTTACAGATTTAAGCCTTAGCTGGATATTTCACTTCACTTAGAGCTGTGTGCCGCACTATATGGAAGAGCATTTTCAAAAACCCATAACATGGGCTCTTTAAAGTAAACAATAAGTTGTCATTTAATAGGAATAGGTTAATAACTCAATTTTGACAAAAATGTCAGATAGAACCTTATAATTCTAAAGTGACGATATGGTAAAAAAAACAATAATGATAATATTATTCCCGTGTAGGTCCACTGTTGCTTAAAATGCTCAATTATGTACAGTCATTATGGGGGACTTGAACAGACTTTCAATATGTCCTGTTTGTTAATTTACAGTAAAATGACATCAGAATTAGGATGTGCAATTACTCAAAAATCCGGTTTCGATTTCGGCTTCTAACGGTTATGAAAAAGCATTAATCGAGATAAATGATTATTGCATCATATACCACCCCCTTTCCAGTTGTCCACATTTGTTGCTCTGCAAAGCTCAGTTCCACGTGAAAATGACAAAGCATGTACTGTAATGTAACTTTTGCAGCACGGGATGCGCATCATTCATTGATATACGTTCAAATCATTCAAATTTTTTAAAAGCGCGAAAAAGCACATGCTGTTGTGTGTGCCGCGCTTGGGCTCAGAAAGGCTCGTAGACAAGCATAGCACACACATATAACGGCATCTTAATGTGAGCGCTTAAATGGTCAAATACATGCACATTTGTGTCAGAGCGCAGTGTTTAATGATTATTCATATTAACCCTCATTTGTGTAATAAACAAACAAGTTGAGAATCACAAGGCATGTGAAAGTGAAACCATATCAGAGCCGCACTATTCTTAAAGTGCCTGTTTTTATCATTAATCAAACAACAAAAGGAAAATCCCTCACTGCTCTTGACTGAAGGACTTTTGTAGCTAAAGTTTTTTTTATACAATGAAGCTGCTTAAAGCACAGTCTAAACATAACAGATTTAATAACTCTTTTCTAATAACTGATTTCTTTTATCTTTGCTATGATGACAGTACATGATATTTTACTAATGTTTTTCAAGATACTAGTATTTTGCTTAAAGTGACATTCAAAGGCTTAATTAGTGTAATTAGGCAAGTCATTGTATAACAGTAGCTTCTTCTGCAGACAATCAATAATATATATTACTTAAGGGGATAATAATGTTGAGCTATTAAAATAGGTTTCAAAATATTGAAACCTGCTTTTATTTTAGCCGAAATAAAACAAGACTTTCTCCAGAAGAAAAAATATTATAGGCAATACTGTAAAAAATTCCTCTGTTAAACGTAATTTGGGAAATATTTATATGTAAAAAAAATTCACAGAAGGGCGAATAATTTTGACTTCAACAAATAATCATTTTGAATAATCGTGATTACAATTATGACCAAAATAATTGATTATGATTTTCCCCATAATCGAGCAGCCCTAATCAGTATACAACTATTCATAATTATAAAATTGACTTATGTTTGAGACATGTGCTTGTCATTTGTCATTGATAACATTATTAGACCATTTGTTTTCACTGGTAAAATCAGATATTTGTCATTATCAGATTTCTTTTTGCATTATATTCAACATTAGGCTATGGTAGCTATACTGACACTGTAAAACATTTATTTTCATGCACACTATGTGTTAGCTATGAAAGAAAAAAACATATTAAATGATTTAAAATCAACATATTAAATGATGATTAAATGCTTAAATGCTTAATCATAACCGTAAAATGCGTGAAAAAACCTTGAAAATATAATAGGCTGAATCGTAGAAAAGCTGAATTTAGATCGTGTGCAGGGTTGAATCGAGATCGTGATCTTTTTTTGGTTAATCATGCAGCCCTAATTAGCATGCATGCGTTTTTTTTTTCTTCAAAGTGACAGCAGCCATGACATGAACAGCACTCAGAAATCGAAACCAAACACATTTAAATGATCATATCGCATTTTATCATCTAATAATGTCAATAACAAAAGACAAACATATGTCTCAAACACAATAATTCAATGTTAGAATTATAATAGTTGTATTCCTGATGTCATCACTTTACTGTGAATTAACAAACAGGACATATTTAAAGTCTTTATAATATGTAGCATTTAACCAACAGTAGACACTACACACATGCCTAATATTATTGTTGTTTTACCACATGTTTGAGAATTAACAATAAGAATAGCCTACTCACATCAACTTTTATTTGACATCTACAGAATCATGAGAAAATCATGATCTTGATTTTAATAAATGAATATACAGTAGTCAACATTTGCCATTACATTGTGAAGTTGTCCTAAAGACAAGAATAAGTATTACTCAATACACATCCTAATTTTAGGACAATTTTGATTAAAGTATTTTGTTTTGAGTCCAGCTTTATGTACAGTGGATGCAATTAAAATACATGAATGAAATTTGTTTTGTATGTATTATGATCACATGGCAAGAGTATTCCAAACATATATCACTTATTAACACAGATAAAGATAATCAAAAATAAATACAACGCCAAGGTCTCTTCGTTCCCATCTATGAGGTGTCATTTGTGCATTACATTTAAATATATTCACCCCTCTGGCTACATCCACAGACATGTTATTTTATTGTGAAATATTCGCAGTTCCCCTTTTCAGGATGTCATGTTTTTTTCCAGAGTGTTTAATATTCTCTTTGACATATTTGGGTTCCGGATTTTTTTCTCCCTAAATAAAATGTATTACTTGTAATATCTGCAAACATTTTGGAGAGAAAATAGGCCATGTACTAAAAACAATTTGACTAATTCATGTTTTTGGGCAGGAGAGGTGAAGACATGTTAATGCAGGCTCATATTATTCAAAAAACAACCCATTTGCATGGCACAAAATATGACATTAATGCTTTCTGAGGGACAAACACAGCCATGGGTTATTCATTATTCACCATAACGTCTCATAACAAATGCTTAACAATGCTGAACTTTAATGCTATTGCATGTTGAAGCTACATATAAATGAGATAAATATTGCACATGCCTTGCAAACAAGCTTTTGTTTCAATGTCTTACACCCGACCAAACAAATGGCGCACAACACTTATCTCCACCAACACAGACTCACTCCTAAAGACAAAACGCACAAGATGTGGTGCACACAAATGAGGAGCTCTGCCCAGCAGTGAGCTTTTCTATTGTCATGTGCATCATATCAGTGCCGTGTGCAGTTTGGATGCCCCAGATCCTACAAATAACAGCGTGTAAGAGTCAAAGTCTTAGTTTTGAGGGCTGCAAACAGACGAAACAATCTGAAGGCATGTGCTGAATTGCTTCTAACCTCTAGATGTGTATGAACATATTCATCCTCTGGACAAAGTGTCAAGTTTGACAGTCTAAGCAGAGATGCACACACACACATTCACATGAAAGACAAAAACATTTGTGAGATGGTAAACAAGAAACCTCTGGGTTCTCAAGTCAGACATGTGGAAAAAGTTGCAGAAATCACTACAAAACTAGATGCCTCGGCTTCTGTAGTTTCAACTTAAAAAAATTAATCCATCAGGAGGAAGTACAACAAAAATACATATTTCTAAATATGAGCTCAAACAGTGCGTAAAATTGACAAATAGCAAGACGTGTGCCTCCGCTGAGCTCATCTCAGTGCCTCTATTGTCCAATAATTGGCAAATTCGACTAATTTGATTAATGCAATTAGTAAAATCACCACAACAGGTTTGTAAACCAGCCTAAATCAGTCAAACGTTCAAAATTACAGACCACTGCAAACACTGAAGACATAACAAATAGTCTGTTTTATAATATATTTAAAACAATAAATCTGCAAAGAAATAAAAAGAAAACCATAACAAAAGATTAGCCTACACTGAAAAAAATGATTTAGGCCTCTATTAAATTAAACATAATTCAATTTTGTTAATTTTAAACAATTTAATTTAGTTGTTGATTTTAATAAATATTTTTTAATTGGTTTTAAGTGAATTATATGTGTTTTGAACCAATCTAAATTAATTAATTAAAGTCTATTAGAAGAAATTATGTTTGTTTTGTGCGCATGCGCGTTATGTCCCTTTGCCTCGGCGCCAAAGCCCACAGGAGTTTTTGCTCTTCAGAATCCAGTCAGATTGAAGGAAGATGCCAGACCCGGATTTTTGTACATCCATTTGCACAGTAAGTCACATTTGATATTGTAACAGACTGTTTATTTCAGAAAATACTTTGTTGATTACATGTACGCATAAAATGGTCTCGTTCGGACTGTCTATTTTGGTCGTTTTTAAATTTCACAGCGACCGACCAACGGTCGAGCGCGCTCTCAAGTTACACACGGTTTGACAAATCTCGCTTTTATGTCGCAGAATATATTTAAGATTCTTTTTAGCAAGAATTTATTTATGTAGACTTGGTATATAATGTTTTTAATGAAGTAAATGGTTATTTTCAAGAGAATAAGCATTTTCTTTGATGTGACGACTGTGTCCATGATCCGCCATTCCTAACGAGAAAAGTTAACGTTACGTTGCTAACGTTAGCTCAGTCCTTTGTGAATTTGCCGTAGCTTTTACTATGGGTAACATTAAACATGCGTTTTAGATAGTTGTGAACGGACAGTATCATAATGGTTTTGTTATAGAACGATTTGGTCTGGTGTTAGGGCAGTGCTACGTTGTCTTAGGAGGTTGTCCAATGTGTGCCCATACTGGCTTAACATTAACTTTTAACGTAACTTAAAGGGCGTCCATTTCTACAGTTTTTGAATTTTTGACGCAAGTGAGATGCTGTAATTATGTCGTTGGGGTTATAAAACTCCTAATGGGCTAACTTATATGCACAGCAAGTGTTTATCAGCCACCGATAAACGTCCAGCGAAAGGTTAAGGTAATGTGACTTTTTTTTAGATTCATAAAGTGCCTTTTACATCAACAATAATGTAATTTAATTAAAATAGAATCCGTTAAATAGGCTTAACCATTCATTTAGTTGTCCAAACGTAAAAACACATGCAGACATGCAGACGAGTGCTAAAACTCCATGGAAAATATTGTGGTAAAATAAATTTACATATTTTTAAGACATGGCGCTGAAGAATGGAATTTAATGCAGTGCTTTGTCTGGCCTGAGACCCACTTTATATCGTATCAATCAGGCAGTGAAAATCAATGATTAAAAAAAAACAGACTTTAAAGGGGTAGTTCACCCAAAAATTCCCCATTAGTTTACTCTCTCACAGGGAGACTTTCTTCAGTAGAACATTAAAGAAAATTCAGCTAAAATATTTAATGTTGTACTGAAGAAAAAGTTCTTGCTAACCTTATTAGTGTTGTTGGTATAAAAATATCCCTAACTAATCATATTAATCACATGTTCTGCGATATGTTCAGTAAGTAATTTATCTAAATGTTGCCTAACATAATTGATCAGTAAACAATATGTTTATTAAGAAGTTGGTCATGTTGTTACTTATGCTGAATTTTGAATCTAAAATGATAATCATGTATTTCCTTTCATTTGAGGTACTGTACAACAAGTATCCTTTGCTGAGTTCCTTGGTCAGGGGTTTAAATACATTTTCTGTCCAGTACTGCAGTTGGAATTTTCCATCAATTTTTTATGGTAAGTAACTGCAAAATATTTATCACTACACATTACAGTAAACAGTCTTTTAACTGAATATGTTGCTCTGAAAAATCTGAATAGTCCTTAAAGGGATAATTCACCCAAAAAGGGAAATTTACTCACTATTCACCCACTATGAAATGGTTCCAAACATTTGAGTTTCTTTTTATCTGTTGAACACAAGAGAAAATATTTTGAAGAATGTTAGAAACCAGTAATCATTGACATTCATTGTAGGAAAAACATATTACAGAAGTCAATGGTTACCGGTTTTTATCATTTTTCAAATTATCTTATGTTGTGTTTATCAGAACAAAGAAACTCAAACAGGTTTGTGACAAGTGAAGTGTAAGTAAATGTTATTTTTGCATCCCCAGTTTTCACAGTACTCAGTCAACTCAGTTCAACTCAGTCAACAGCTCTAATTCAACTCTGTGATTCTCTCAAGAGCGCCGACCAAAATGTCTAACCTGCCATAAAATGATTCGACTATCTGATTGCTGGTCAAGAGAGGTTATATACCTCTTTGTTCCTCCTGTACATTGCATTCAAAGAAGAGTCACAAATCAGAATTTGGCTCAAAATTGCACAGTGCACATCCGGCCTTAAGCCTGCTTTTTACTTCTGCGTTGAGTGATTGGCGTGACCTACGGCGCCTGCCTTGCGCGCAGCTGTGGACTTATACTTGTGTGATTAGTCTTTTTAAACAGTATTATAATTTCTAAATTACAAACAAATATTCACAAAAGTACAAGTATAACACTTTTGTCCAAAAAAAGAGAAAATTTATGTTTATGTTAAGATTAAAATTACTGTTTAAAAGCAACTTAACTTGAATTAAATTTTTTGGGGGGGCCGTATCAACAATCAAAAATGTATTGCTGAATAACTTTTCAAAAATGTTTAATCTAATAATAAAACATGACTTTTTTTAAAGGATAAATTAAAGTTTTAAATTTGTATACTTATACATTTAAAATATACTTAATATATTTATATTATTTTGGTTTAATTAAAAATGTTTAAAAACATTTAAAAACACTAATTAAATAAATATACATGTCTTATCAATTTGTCCAATTAAATTTGATTTATTATCATTGTACTTTTTTATTATTTGCAGAGGTCCTGTGGGTCTTTGATAAGTATTAAGTTAAAATTTTAGGTCATAAAAAGTCTTAAATTTGAGAGGTCTTAAATTTTGCATCAAGGTGTGACATATTTCTACTGAATTATATATAATTGTGTGTGTGTATGTATGTGTGTGTATGTGTATATATATATATATATATATATATATATATATATATATATATATATATATATATATATATATATATATATATATATAATGAATATATGACTATTATATTTTGCAATATGAACGCTATATAAATGTATAGACCTGTTTATACTCTGAGCACACCTTCATTCTCTACAGTCCCCAAACCAACCGCGGCCACGCCCACAATACAAACAAGAGAGCATGGGACAGAGATTATGGCGTTACTCGAGTCAGAGAAAGATCATGTAAACTTAGATTTCATTCGCCAATGTTTATTTTACCTGTGCACTATTATTCTTAAGCCTTATGTGCTGTTGGAGATATTAATTTGGCCTCAACAATACACTCTGGGCAAATTTATTACTCTTTTGTTATGTTTGTGGCTGATTTTGCCCCATTGACTTCCGTTATAACAATGTTCTTTAGTTGCAAGGTCATGATAGCATATTAAATATTTTTGATCTTTGATAGTTTTTCTTTTTAGGAAGACGTAAAATTAGTCATTTTTTTATAGTTGATTCATCAGTTGCAGAGCAAAACTTTGTGGCTTTTTTATAGTTATACGGAGTATTGTGTGTTTGTGTGAGAGAGAGACTTTGCACACATTGTTTTGAGAGTTGCTTATTTAAATTTTCTCAGACATATAGTAAACATAGTAAGTGTATTTATGCACACACACTATCATTTACTGTTATACTCCAAAGAACTTCATATAAAAGCCAGAAACTTTTTTGCACGGGCCTATCTAAAGGGTTAATGCTGCCAACTGATCATCAACAGTAAAAATGACAAAATAAACATCTACTGAACAGGGAAGAAAACCAGCAACAATGCATGATTACATGCTGTCATGGATTTGCATCCAAAAAATGTTGTTATCATGGAAGTCAAAAGGGCAAAAAAACCCAGCAACTAACATAAGGAAAGGGTAGTAAATTTGAACAATACAGAAGGGTTAAGGTGAACAATTATGACCAGGTATATTACTATACAATGGGTCTGATCAGAAGTTATTTCCACATTCAAGTGGCCAAATCAGTGGTTTTCAAGCCTTAAACCTTGTGTAATATTATTTCATTAATAATGCAATAATGCTTTCTTGAAATTATATGTAGTTTTCAACATATTGCTGTATTGTTTGCCCTTCAATTATTTTTTCCAAAATTCTTTTTAGTTAGTCTTAAAAGATCTTAAATTTACCCTGATAAAACCTGGATAAACCCTGTAAATAATTGTGAAGAAGTCGTACTTGCAGATTACGCACAAATATTTGTTTGCCCAGTGTGATGTTTGCCAATATGCAATCATAAATTATTGTTATAATATTCCAGAGGTATAAATGTGGGTGTGGGGAGGGCCGTTAAGGTTTTGGTTTTATTTACATTTGATTTCTACTGACTTTTCACAAAATTTGTTTCAAAAACAATGTCTAATAATAGTTTCTTTTTATTCAAATATAGGGCAACCAAAAAGAAGAATTTTTGAAGGACCTGACAAACATTGCCATGGCCATATATGTCATCAAAAAGGAAGGAGGAGATTTTGGAGATTATGACGACATTGGCATCGTTGTTGATGGAACAGTGATTCTTGAACAGATAAAATCTGTTGCACAAGCCTGTGCACTGATGTTGGGGGCAATTTATGTGCTTGATTTGGCTTACCCAAAAGAGCTCAAATACTATTACGAGTTTGCCCAAAAAGTACTCATGCAAATGAACTCTGACAAGCTCTCCTCAAAGGTTCTCATACTGAAAAACAGTGTGATACTGTAATTTGAAGCATTGAAGTGTTGATAAATGCTCAACAACCTTATGTATATCACATACAAATTGCGACTTAGTGTAGGTTTACTTTGCTGTAGGAACTTGTTTTAAATGTTGACTTAAGACTTGTATTTAGTTAAAACTTTTTACAAATTGTGTGTGTATGCGTGTGTGTGTGTGTGCATGCGTGTGTGCGTGCGTGCGTGCGTGCGTGTGTGTGTGTAAGAGAGAGAGCGAGAGCGTGCGCATTCCATAAACTTTGTATTTATTCAAATCCATAGTTGCTCAATCTGTTAATAAGTACATTTTTTAAGTTAATCAGTTGATTATTTTGTGTATTGACGAGTCTTCGCTGAGGCCAGCTTCCAGCCTCCGCCACTGAGACTGCAGCTCTGCACAAAACGTTTGGCCAGCGGAGAAATTAAAATGGTCGTGCCCAACTGAGCCTGGTTTCTCTCAAGGTTTTTTTTCTTCACTTCCGCCTTTAGTGAAGTTTTTTTTCCCTCTCCGCTGTCGCCACTGGCTTGCATGTTTCGGGATCTGTAGAGCTGCGCATCGTTGGATTTGCTCTTCAGTACTTGGACTCTCAGTAGTGATTATTAAACCACACTGAACTGAGCTCAACTGAACTGAACTTAAACACTACAAACTGAACTACACTGTTCCTATTTACTGTGACCTTTTATGTGAAGCTGCTTTGACACAATCTACATTGTATAAGCGCTATACAAATAAAGGGCAATTGAACTGAATTGAATTGAATATTGGAGCAAACTGCAATTCTTATGACACACACACAAAGTCATTCTATGACTTCATAGAGTTTTCTTTTGTGTGTTGGTTTAAATTAAATGTGCTGTACAAACAGTTTTTGTTTTATGGTGTGCTGCTAAAGCACTTATAGGCAGTGATTTATGTTTTGTTAGAAATTGCATCTTAAAAAGTCATTAAAATGAATTCAAAACAAACTTGGTCACGTGTCATTTCAAAGTGTATTTGCAAGCAGTTCAATGATCATTTTAGACATTAAAAATAAATACATGTAAGTAGGAATAACAATTAAATTGTAGTGAACTAACTAAATTTCATTGGATGAAGGTAACTTAAAAAACTGAGTAAATCCAACTTAATTTGATTGTTTAAACTCAACACATATAAATTGAGTAAATCCAACTTAATTTGATTGTTTAAACTCAACACATATAAATTGAGTAAATCCAACTTAATTTGATTGTTTAAACTTAACACATATAAATTGAGTAAATTCAACTAAAATTGTTTGCTTAAATTTAACCCAATTGAATTATTTGCAACAGCTTGCCTTAAAAAAATTAAGTAAATCCAATGAATCATTTTTTTCAGTGTACATGTTCAACAAGCTGTAACCTTTTAGAAACTTGCATTGTTAACGATATAATATTCTTGCACAAGAAATGTATTGATCTATATTAAATAATTTCATTAAAAAATATAATTGATAAATAAAAGTAAAACTATATATGATGCAAACTAAAACATATGGTTTACTGCGGTTTGGCTAATGATATAATTTAATCAATTCAATTTTAGTAATTTAATTTTATTTGATCATTTAATTTTAATGATAATATAAATAAAAAACAATAATTTGCTATAATAAAAAAATAGTTGTGGTCTAAGTTTGTTTTCAAAGGAAGACTCAAAGAAAAAGTTGTGTAAGATACAGGAAAAAAATAGTAAATTAACCAATTAACATAATAAATTAAATAAAAATTAAATTAAGTATAAAATAAAACATTAAAATATAAAATAAAAATGTTTAAATAAAATATAATATATATATATATATATATATATATATATAATATTAAACATTAAATAAATTACAATAAAAAAATAAATAAAAATAAATACATGCATGCATGCATACATAAACATAATTAATCATTGTTTGTAAAAATATATTTGAAAAATGTCATTTATTCCTGTGATGTAAATCTCAATTTTCAGCATCATAAATTAGGACTTTAGTGTCCTTCAGAAAAGAAATCATTATAAGCAGATCTACTGCTACAACATGAACTGCATAATTTGTTATTTTTTGCAAATCAATCTTTTTTTTTTTTTTTTTTTTTACACTTTCTGATTAACAGAACACTCAAAATAACAGTTTTTGAGATTTAATTCAATTCATTGTTGCTAAAAAAATTTAAAAAAAAAAGAGAGAATTTTGAGTTTGCCATATCAGCTTCTCTGGCTATATCATAGCAAAAATACACATCAAGTTTAGCACATTTCATAAATATCACTTCTCTATAATTACAAAAATATTCTAACAATTAAAAGTCATCAACAATAAATAAGATAATAAATAAATAACAATAATAATAATGAAATCTAAAACTGTTTAATGTTTACGTTTAATAAAATTTTACAATTTTCGGATTCACATTTAAAAATATTTAATTGTTGCTAAATAAAAGGGAATAATTTGATGCACTATCCTTTTCAATCATAATGCAAATAAATAAATATCACACATTTACTCACATAGAAAAAGTATCTGCAAATAACCATATCCCCAATAGGCTTGTGCCGGTATTCGGTAATGCGATAAATCACGGTAATGAATATGTTGATAATAATGATATTGTTATCGCGGGCACTTCAAAATACCAAGAAAAATAATAGATCCGAATTTATATTCTTAGAACGCGCCTTTGCTTATTTTCCATCAACCGCTTGAAGAAACACTGCGTATATGCTGCGCAGAACTGATGCGCACTCTGATGTAAACAATCCCCACATGTACACTGTAAACCCGAATTAGTTGACGTTACTAGATTGTTGCGTGGAAACCCGTTGCACGAAATAAGATTAGTTTTTACATTTATTCAACTAAACAGGTTAAGCTGTATTAAAAGAAAATCTTTAGTGTTGTAGAAGACAAATCAAATTTGGATTAGTAGTCTTTACTAAAAATCATTAGTTCACATTACTAATTTTATAGAGGATATATTTTGTAAAATGATTATTAAATTGAACGTAACATATATAATAATGTAAAAAAAATGCGTTTATGCAATGATAATTGTTATATTTATGTAATCTATTATAATTAAAAATAATGCCACTGAAATTTTACAATTTTAAGCACAAAGAATCAAACAACCTTTCAATTTTTTTATTTTTGTTAAAGTTTCATTCACATTTCTTTCTGGCATTAGCAATCATTGCTAATAGAACAATTGTGCAAATTTTGCAGTGAATCGAAAAGCAATTTAATTATTTAATGTCTGTAGCTTGGGCTTTAAGTCACTGTAGCCCAACATGAGGAGAAATTTGTTGGATGAAGAGAAAAGTGTTCTTCGTCGACTTGGGGTATAGTAGTCCAAAGAGAATGCACAGCTTTTGACAAGTCTTTGATGCAGTCCATCACAAGTTGTCCCTCAATGATCATCTTAACTGAGGCTTTGTCTGCAATAAGAATAGGATTTCAAGGTGGTGGAATGACTGGATCATCAGAGTCCTACCAACAGAGAGGATCAGTTATGTTTCTCATTACATAATTATCAATAATGTTTAACAAATAACTTTTAATGACAGAGACAAAAGATAATATGTGAATTGGTTTTGACCAATTTACTTTTGCTTCAGTTACACTGCAAAAGGTTTAATGCATTCTACAATGTTAAATTTAGCATTTACTTATTGACCCTCATTCCCAATTTAACTATAAGACTTGTGTATCTTCATCTTTCCCTCAATTTAAAAGTCACAAAGCCAATTCATCTTTAAATTGAAGTTTGACTTTTAAAACGGGGACACAAAAATCACAGGTATCATTAAAAATAACTTAAACTGTGTTCTGAAGAAACAATCTTGTGGGTTGAATATATTATGACATGTTAGAGAGTTTAACAAGATGTTTTGCTATTTTTAAGTTTCAATGTTTTAAACCAAGTGTGAACGTTTCATAAAATGTAAGGACCATGCATTAATGGAAAGAATGTTTTCAAGGTCCTTTAATAAATCCATTGAGACAATATGTTACTTACAAAGCATGGTTTAAAGAAGTCTGCAGGCTTGTCCTCCAGGAGAATCAAAATCTGTAGGCTCTTGAGTCTGTTAATAAATAAATGAATAAATAAATAAATAATGTTGGACAAACATTGTATTAGACAAACAATATAGTAACACTTGGGAAATTTTCAATAATTTAACTGTTAAAAAATAATGCAAATATATAATGGACATGAACCAACCTTGGTTTGCTGTAAAAGCTCTGATAACAGCTCTCCAACATTCCTCCTCTTTAACTGAAAGATCTCAATTAAACAGACTGTGTTGATCAAACATTTCGGTAACTCTTCATAATAACTACACACTATGAATCATTTATTAAGCATTAGCATCTAGTGAATTCATTATCTGTTAAGCATTAACTCTACATTAATAAACGTTAGTAAGCAGTTTATAACTGCAGCTACAAATGCTGTATTCTTGACTTATAAACACATTTATAATGTGCTTATTAAATGTACTTTCCTACTTTGTTAATAATTTATTTTTCATTACTAAATGAAGTATCGCATTATTTACAAACCATTTGTATTTAAGAGTAGTTGAGGGTTTTTAGAATCATTCAGTGTTTATCAAATCAATGTTTATATATCTTATCATTCAGGCACGTAGTAATGGTTACTATATATGTTAATAAATGCTTCATTAACTCAACTTCATGCAGTTTTCTGACCAATCTAAAGTGAGGACAATTTATGCTTTATAAATCCATTATAAATGACAGTTAAAGGCTTAATATCAAATGAACAATAATCTTTGCAATCTTTTCTAAAAAATAAAATTACTTTAAAGTTTAAACATTGCTGAATGATAGGAGTGTCAAAATACATAAAATTGGATAAAACAACAACAATATAATAATTTAACAATATAATAGGATGCAATGTTTAAACTGTACAGTAATTTTATTTTAGATTAGGTTGCAAAGAATTATTTTTCATTTGATGCAGTTTATATGTGTATCTTCAAATGAATAGGAATGAATAGTGTCATTTATGTTGTTTTTCCTGTTTAGAATTTAACTGAGCCTTTAATTGTCATTTATAAGCAATTTATAAAGCATGAATAGTCCTTACTTTTGTTTAGGTCACAAAACTGGATGAAGTTGAGTTAATAAAGCATTTATAAACATACAAAATTAACTAATTGTAAATGCCTGAATAATAAGATATATAAATGTTGATTTCAATAATTTATTAATAATTTACTAACTCATTCTGACTGATCTTAAAAAACAGCCAACTACTCTTAAATAACTGGTTTGTAAATAATGTGATACTTAATTCATCAATGAAAACTGAATAATTAACAAAGTATGAGAAGTACATTTAATAAGCACATTATAAATGTGGTTGTAAGTCAAGAACAAGAAGTTATAAACTGCTTACTAACGTTTATCAACGTAGAGTTAATGCTTGACAAATAAAGAATTCACTATTTGCTAATGCTTAATAAATGATTTATAGTGTGTAGTTATTATAAAGTGTTACCAAATTCCCGCTTAAGGTTCTTTCCCACTGCTGAATTACAAGAACACCTGCAAAACAAGAGAAAAAAACAGAATATTAATATTTCTAAACTAAATCACTAAATACTTCAAATAAATTAAAAATAGGTCAATAATAACAAAGTAAATAATAAGTTGAAGTAATAATAAAGTAAATAATAAAGTGACACAAAATACTGTAAGCAACACTTAACAGTGAGATAAAATAATAATAGAAAAATGTTATTACATTCTTAAACATACCTGATCTACTGTAAAAAGTGCAGGCCAGCGTAGCAGGACCCACCTTATTGCAGGTTAAGACTCCTCCACTTTTTTGCAAACATAAGGTCCATCTTTAAACGGCAAATAAGAAATTTTAGGGAAAAAGTTTAGAAAAAGCTGCAACTATAACTGTAACTGTACTGTGAAAGTAAATCAATTTTGCTAGTGACCTCAACTTCTATACAGTTTAAGCAGTGCTTAATTTGTGATTTGAGAGGTCTCAGAACAGATAGGGGTAACTGATCCGGCATGTTACCCGAGGATGGAGAGGTGTCGCGCATGAAATTGGGGAGCGAGGGGTGTTGGTGCAGTGGATGGCGGAGGGGTGTCGCGGACGGCAGTGAAGAGGGTTGGGGAGTCACGGAAGAAAACGAAAGTGAACAGCGGACGGGGGAGAAGGGCGGTTGAAGAGGGGGATCGGTAAAATGACGTGCCGGACCAATGTAAACTCGCCCTTCACAAAAAAATCAGTTTCATGTGAAACTTTTAGCGTTATTAAAGATTTATAATATTTAGCGTTAGCCGCTAGCGTGTGCTCATGCATGGACTCGTGCTACTATTACGAACCAACACGACGTGTAATAATTATCACGTTTTACAGGGAACATGCTTTAAACAGTGAACATACAGAGAAACAGTAGATAACGTTAACGTTATAAACGGTGGCTAGACAGAAAAGGCAAATGTATATAATATTATAACCTAACTGTGAACTGACAGGGAAAATAGCGCTAACTGACATATTCATAGCAGAGACAATATTTTGAGTTCAGCATCAGTGTGGATTTTCAGTTATCAGTTTTGTCAGAAAAACATATAAACTGATAAAAGCTTCTTTGCACACTTACCGTGTCATGTTGATTTTCAAAAATCCGCGGTAACCCAGCATCCTAAAAGCTCCAGGCACTCACTGAGCGTTTTGCTCACGTCACCTCAGCCAATCAAGGCCCCACCCCTCTCTAACAAAAACATAAGGAAGGGAGTTGTCCCTGCTTAACATGATAAGTAAACTAATTTTTTTTTCTGATTAGTGCAAATAGCTAATTCGATTTAGTAATGACACAATTTCTTAAAGAACAATAAATAATTAGTAATGATTGCTTAAAATGTTTTATAAGCACAAAATCCGGGTTTACAGTGTAGAAGCACTGTGTGCACACAGCGCGCGCCGCCGCTGCCACCGCACTATAATCCTCACACGAAGAAGAAGCATGGCGGAAGGATGAGCGCTGCCGACAATTTATCCCCCTTCAGCTTATTATCCATCAACCGCTTGAAGAAACACTGTGTATATGCTGCGCAGAACTGATGCAAACAATCCCCGCATGTAGAAGCACTGTGTGCACGCAGTGAGCGCCACCGCTGCCACCGCTCTCTAATCCTCACACGAAGAAGAAGCATGGCGGAAGGAGGAACGCTGCCGACAATTTATCCCCCTTCAAAAAGGGTAAAGTCAGAGGTTTGGAAATATTTTGGGTTCCAAAAAAATGCAGAGGGATTGCTGATCGAAGACTGTTTCCCTTTGCACATTCACTTTGATATAATTGCTCAAGTTTACTTTTAGATTGTGTATTGTTTTATTTATATATTTTTTTATTTAAATGTTTGAAGTACCTTTAGTTAATTAAAAAGTTATTAAAGTTACTAAGTTGACGAAACTGAAGTTTTTTGTGTTTTTTTACCCGTTCCTCTAGTAAAATTACATGATAATACCGTATACCGTGATAAAAGCTCAATCAATTAATCGCAGCATGAAAATGTGATACCGGCACATGCCTAATCCCCAAGCATGTCTGATGCACAAACGTTTAACAATAAATTTATTTATTTTTTGCTCCAATAAAGCCAAACTGCGAGCATTACTATTATTGACTTCTGCTACACCACTAGTTACTGATCCAGGGATTGTGTGTCTACTAGGGCAGTGCAATTAATCGAAATTCAGTTCCAATTTCGGCTTTAAGCAGTTATGAAACAAACAGTTGAGAAAGAGATAAAACAATTCACATTGAGATAAAACAATTGCATCATTTGCCATCATCTTTCCATAAATAAACATTTGTTCCTGTGGAAAGCTCAGTTTCACATGAAAATGAGTTAAATCATGCATTGTAACGTAGCTTTAGCAGCATGGGACGTGCTTCATTTATTGAGGTGTATTCGATTCATTCATATTTTTAAAATGCATTAGCACATAATGTGTGCCTTAGAGAATAACAGCCATCATCCAACAGCTGTTTCTTGAAGCTAACCAAACGCACAGTAATGCATGACCTGTCTAGAGATCAGCTCAAGGATTCCTTACATCGCATGTTTCTCATTGTGACGACACAAAGGCAGTGATGTAATGGAGGCCAGAGGTGCTCTAATGCCACTGAGGCTTCAGATGTAATTAAACCTTTCTAGTTCCCTACAGCACCTGTCCACTCGTGACCCCGCGGGTCAGACACAGAGTCAGATTCTGACTTTCCAAGACACGCTGAGGAGTTTGTTTTCTAACTAGCTTTTTATCCATGTGGGAGCACTCAAGAAACTGTGACAAAAGTTCAGAGGTCAGATGTTCAGGGAAATGGAGTAGGAAACCACTGAAAGGTTGCATTCCTAATGTCAGGATGTAGACTCACTTTTTTTCCTCACTTTTAAAGCAGGCTTGTCCATCATAGCTATTTAATGGTTCCATTTTTAAATATCATTTGCATGACCTGTTGCCTTGCTATATTCTCTTACTTTCTGCTCAATATGGCAATGTGCATTCCCTTCTACAATGCTACGTTTTTTCATTCTGAGGAAAACTGAATATTGAACAAAAGAAGGGGGGAAACAGGAAGTTATGTGACCTTCAAGACATTATCCACAAAAAAAAAAAACAATGGGTTAATGGAAAATGGGTGCTGTTACGTTCCCTACTAAAATACGACTCGTGATCCTTAGTCAACATAACATAAATAAACAACAAACAGCAGCCAAAGTGCTTCAACTAACTAATTTATTAACATAATCAGCAAAACAATCCAAATCAAGAAGAAATAGGGAGCCCAACAACATAATAAATAACAACAAATGCTAAAAAGTAGGAGAACATAGCAATAAAGCCATCAGAAACTGTGGAGGCGTGGAGGAATGAGCGAGATGTCCGCTTCTGTCTTGAAAACCTGACATCACTAAATCAACCAATAG